>NC_056744.1:875232681-875322150 GCF_019279795.1 Protopterus annectens
AGGCCTGACGCACAACCTTCAATGAAGGTACGCCCATTCACACATGTTTCCACGCAGAAGACGCTCTAGCTGAGAATCGAACCGGACAGCGTCTTACTGTGAGGTGACAACGCTACCACAGCACCACCACCGCGGGTTCTCTAAATACAATTGAAGTAAAAAACAAAATGTGCAATAAAACTGGAAAGACATTTTAGAAGATGGCTCTCCTTCTGCAAACAAATCTACAGAGACCAATACAATATAAAATTATTTATGTTCAGCTAATACAGAAACAGTTACACAGATCTCTAGAATAAAATATAAGGTTTCTATAGTTTCCCAAGCTTTGTGAAATCATGCACTTACACTTTTTTCAACTTCTCTATAACAATCCGTTTCCGTAACTGATTTTGCGACTTGGAATCTACCAAGGGTAATGTGGGCTCCACCTGACTGTCAACCTATGGAAATAAAACGAAAGTCACCTTAGAGGAAGATTCTTTTTCCAAATAAACTACAGAATTCTAACAATTAGCTTCATAAGCAGTTGCAATATTTTCAGTTGTGTTTAGTTTACATCAAAATCAGACTCCTTTTTCCTCTTTTTCTTAAGCAAAAAAACCCTAAAATGTCCAGTTAAGATTCAAGTGTGGCCATTTCCTATATTTGATGAGCTATACAAACACTGAAATATTACACTAATAATCAACTCCACAAATCAAGTAAATTGATCATTTGAAATCTGAAGCTGCACCCTGTACATTCTCAGAGAAATTCTCTAGATAACACGGCGGCCTTGGCTATCCTGCAACCAAACAAGCTTTCTCCTGTCATCAACATTCTACTTTCTTACTTTGGGAATCTTCCCAACAAGTAAGGGCTGTAATAGTGAAAAGTATGTATAAATATACTGTGGTTGCATTAGGAACTTACAATACATGTAGATGTTTAAGCCCATTGAATAGTACAATGAACATTGCCCTGATCATATCAGTACTAAGACCAAGATGAAACAAAACCTACTATCCTCCAGCTTATCCTGAGCAGGTATTTTAATAAAGAAACCCAAAAGTTCATTCCAGTTAAGCATTCTTGTATTTTTCAATACACTGCTTGGAAGGGTTTTAATTAACAAGTATATTTTGGCTGAACAAAGTAGTCTACCCACTGAAACATTTTCTTAAAATCTGTTTTTCTTTAAAATCAAAGACAGACTCCAGAATTACAAAATAACGTGAACTATTGTGACGTAAAATCAATAAGATATGGCATTAAATATAAAAGTAAAATGTCAGAAACTATTTTAAGAAATGTAGAAAAAATGGCCAGATAATTTGTAAAAAAATGAAAATTTTGGATTAAAGTGACTGTAATGCTTAACTATGTAAGACTATAACAGCAGATGTTAGAGCACTGTAGCAGTAGTTGAGATACATAGTTCTGCTACAGAATGCCCAGAGTCTGGTCAGACTTCCGGAAGACAGCACCCTTCACCCTGTAGACCAGACAGATGCCTATACCTTTCCTTAAGGAATTTCAGTACACTGCCTTGGATAAAGCTGGCACATGTTTGCACTATTTTGGTTATTTTGTTTTCAGGTTAATCAACAGGATTTTAATCCTCCTCCCATTAAGTATGGATGCCAGCCAAGCTAAACTCCCCTAAGAATGGCTACTGGGATGTTTCTCGAAGCTCACAAAAGCGAGGAAGTTGTCAGACTGGATGAGGTGGGAAGCAAAAGCCCTGCAGAATGACAGTAGCAAACTCAGCCTTCACACTGGAAGGAATATAGAACCACTAGTGTTTAGAAAACGTATGCAAATAAAACCCGCTGGCTACCTCCAAAATAAATCGTGTATACACACCTAAGGAAAGTTAGAGTAGCTACTGTCCTTCATGTGCCCACTTAGGATTATTTTTCTAATGAACAGAGTAAAGAAAATAGATCTAATATGCTAGCCATTTGGAGAGTGACAGTTTAGATACCAGATGTTCCTCTTGCCTCACTATAACACACACAAAGATTGTCTAAAGCTTTAATATGTTTTTGTTTTGCTGCCAACGGACATCCAAAGAATGTAAGATTCTCTTCCCTATGTTTTTGGGGATAGGAAAGAAAGCAAGCTGTTGCAATGACTAATTGAAGGAAAACTCACCCACTAACTTTTGCATAAAGGAATGGGTAGCTTTAAGCCTAATCCTGTCTGTGTTACAATAGAAAGGGATCTTTGCACATTACGGCTTTATTTCTGATCCATTCAAACTGAACTCATAGCAACAAAGGAGTAGTTTTCCAAGTCAGGAATTTAGGAGGTGCCACTCAAGCAGGTTTAAACAAAAGATGTAAAAGTTTTCCGAAGACAAAATTAGGTCCCATGATGGAGCAGCTACCTCTCCATGTGATTTTATACACAGTACTTACTCATCTCCACTACCAAACAGATATCTCCTCCAATAATAAAACTCCAAAACTTATAGGTGTCATTCCCCTTCAGTTCACATTAGTAAGCACCTGGAACCATATATTTGCACTTTCCAATCACCTCTTTAGCCAGCTTGGTTAAAAATGGACATGGGAAGACAATGTATTAATTGTCTCATGTTTACTGACAACCACCTACTACTTAAAATGACAGAATGTGCAAGACATGGAGCTACTGAAAGCTACTGGAGTAAAACTCTCACATGAAGACACTACAAATAAGCAGGTTGTCACAATACTGCACAACACCACGTTAAACCATGCATGTGCAGATCATGCCAAACATATACACTTACATTTGCTAAGACTATCTTATCTAACCACAAAGGCCTCCTAAATGCAACCTACAAAACAAGTATGCTGAGAAACTTTACAAACACAAAACACAGGCAGCACCCAGTTTGAAATGTAACCTAAGAGTCGCAGTGTCTCAGTTCAAAAGCTCATAAGGCAAACATCCATGCAATCCAAAATCCTAGTCACAGATGACTCTATTGTAGGACATACTGATGCATCATCGAGCAGGCCGTGCCATGAGAGGGGGTCTCAGTCAGCTGTTTATCAGGTGCTAAGATTTGCTACAACACACAGACACTAGGGTTCTGCACCACAAGTACACATATGACACTGTCATAGTACGCATGGGTATAAATGACTTCAGATGTACCACCCTGGACTACATGAAGAGAAACATGGAGTTCCTGCATTATGTGGCTGAGGCAAATATGAACGTTGCCTTGAGATGCATTTTACCACAAACATGTTTACTAATTTCAACAACTGGCTTGGCATCTGGTGTCATTCACAGGTGGTCTTAACATATACATCTATATATATACATCTATATATATATATATATATATATATATATATATATATATATATATTTATATATATATATATGTATACATACATACATACATACACACACACACACACACACACACCATTAACAGCACTCCATTACTGCACCGTTTCAACATCTACTACACTTTCCATCCCACTGCATTAGATGAAGGCACTAAAGGCAGCAGTTTTTCCATATATGGGGAAAAAAAAAACTTTACCTCCAGACTAGACAGACAAGATAATTTAGAACATCTCCATGTCCAACTTGGCTAACTATAGGACCCCCTCACCCCATAACTCCTACCTAACAGGGTTTCTAAGCATTAAGCCCAACATCATTCTCCTAGGGTACTTCTACCCTCCATTAAGTGGGAGACTTCTAATCCTCTAACATGTACTCCCAGAGATTTCTGGACTTTATCAATACAAACTCTCTCTCTGGACCAGCTATTCTGCTGACCAACCAGGGGCAATAAAATCTTAGACTGTGTCCTCCCTCCATCATCAAATTGGTCCACAAGTCAGTCACAATCAACTTAAGACTGAAGCCACAAACATCAGATTACAGGTTATGCCAAGGTTAATTTACCAAAACTGAGTGATGACCCGGCTATATTCAACATCCCCTTCCAACTTGATAACCCAACTGCTAATGCAGAATCCTCCATTGCCAATTTTAATGCACATGTGAATAGATGCATAGATGTATTTACTTTGGAGGGGGGCAGATGCAAAGTCAAGTTCAAAATACACCCCCTATGGTGGAACCAAAGTATAAACAAGGTCTATAATAAAATTTAAAAAATCATTGCACATAAAAGTAAATGTAGCTAGCAAGATGCAAAAAAGCTCTTGCTAAAATTAATAGTCAATTCTAGACTCTAAACAAATAAACCAAAGCCAGTTATGAGGTAAAAATAGCCACTTAGGCAAAGGACAACCAAAAAGCATTCTTTAACTATTTAGAAACCTTAGACACACTGCCCAGCACTATACAGAGCTAACAGTAAATTATATTACATAATCGGACCCAGAGAACACCGCCAATCCACTAGTAAATACATTGGGCTCTAATTTCACTCCCTTACTTTCCTAGATCTTCTACCACATTTATACCACCCCATCAAACCTCCCATGAACAAGTCCTTAAGGCGCTATCTAAGGTCAAGAACGTTGTTTCATTGGAGCGGTATAACATAACAGGTTCTTGCTAGCCAGGCTGAAACAGGATCTGGCAGACCCCATACAGAGGTTATTCAATATCAGCCTCCAAACAGGCTTTATGCCAGATGAATGGAGGTCAGAAACTGCTGTTCTCTTACACAAAGGTGGGATTGTCAATGTGCCCAGGAAATTAGAACTATAAGTCTGAGCAGCCTCATCTGTAAAGTTATAGAAAGGATAATTATGGAATGAATAAAGTCAAAGGTAATCTACAAACTCTTGATCCAAGCTAGTTTGGATTTGTCCGGGGCAGATCTTGCCTACTTAACCTGGTTGAATTCAACAGCTTCACTGAAGCAATGGATGAGGTCAAATCAGTACACATTACATATCTAGATCACACACAGGCATTCAACACTACTTGACACTCTGGCATCATAGATAAACTTTTCCAGCTAAATCCTAATACCAGTGTACTTCACTGGACAGCAAACTGGTTTATAAATAGAACCCAGGAAGTTAGGTGATCTACTCTACTTCCTCCAAAAGACTTGTCATTAACTGCATACCCCAGGGTATTTACTTCTCAGAGGTTCTCAAAGCTACGGTTAAGGATTTATGACTGACCAAGTCTGCATATGACTGTAAACATGAGGCCAAACTCCCCAGAGAACACCAAGATCCTCCAAAACAGCCTTTCCAAAACCCATAGCTGGCGTCAGCACCATGGACTAAAACTAAATGTCAAGAAACATGTAACAGTAGTATCATTCAGCAAGCAGGAAATCCCTTGCAACTATCATGCAAAGGGCACCTCTGAAAATCATTCCAGAAGTTAAGGACCTGGAAGGTAAATAGAAGACAAACTGTCCTTTGATCACCACATATCCACTATTGCAAGAGCGTCCTTTTTTTATTGTGCAATTTATTATTAAGGGTATGGTGTCCAAGTCTAGGAATGGGATAATTTCTGTGTAATCTGCACCCATTAGGCTGATCGAGTAGAATGCTCCCTTCGGTATGTAACTATACAAACATCTGACAACTTGAACACCCACAATGATTTCAAGGGGCTAAATCATAAAAACTGTGCAAACCATCTCAAAGCCTTGGTCTCTTCTCTGGGTCATACAGGCAACTGTGAGGCAATCTGCATCACAAACACAGCCTCAACTGACCCTATCCTGACATATCTACTTTACATTTGTAAGTCCAATGAGGTCATAAACTCCAGTTCAAGAGATCCAGATCTCTTTTGTAACGTAAACAAAACATGATGTAGGGCCATATATGTACAAAAGAAAACATCACTTTGGCATCACCTTCCTCTCTACATAAAATAAACTACTTCTCATACACAATTCAAATGTAATCTGGGCAAATGGATGGGTAAAGTACAGTTTTGTACCTACCATAAATGTAGATGTTCGAGGATCCACATTGCTGCAGTCCTAACCATTGGGGGTAGTCCGCTGTCCAGTCGGCCCGAATACCAAAGTATATGGCTGACGTCGGTCAAGGCGCATTAGACTGATGTCAGGACGTCAGGGTACTAATGCGCATGACCGACGTCATATCCTCAGTCTTTTCTTGCCCCAGATGTCAGAAGACCCTAAAAAGACAAGGCCCAAACCAAAACACCAAAAAGCCCTGCATCAAACATATATACAATATATACAAAAGTACAAGAATATATATATATATATATATTAGCCCACACCACCACCCCTAAACACAGAGGGGAAGGAGGGAGGGTAAATTGGACTGCAGCAATGTGGATCCTCGAACATCTACATTTATGGTAGGTACAAAACTGTACTATGTTCTTCATTCCACATTGCTGCAGTCCTAACCATTGGGTAGAATCCCAAAGCAGAGGTAAGGGAGGCTGGCAAATCATAAGGAAGCAGGAGCTGTCAACATGCCTTGCAAAATAGCTGTGGCAAAGCCAGCCCTAGATTTAGAGTAGAGAGGAAGGTGGTAATGCTTAGAGAAAGTATGCACTGAACTCCAAGTAGCTGCCTCCAAAATATCCTTAGTTGCCACCCCCCTTAGAAATGCTGTTGAAGTGGCAGTAGCCCTAGTGGAATGAGGCCTAATCCCAGCTGGAATCTCCTTGCCATGATGGGAGTAACAAAATGAAATGCAAAACCCAATCCACTTAGAAATAGTTTGCTTAGACACAGGCTTGCCCTGAGAACTCAAAGCAAAAGAAACAAACAATTGCTGAGACTGCCTGAAATCCTTAGTCCTGCTTAAATAATAACGCAACTGCCTATGTACATCTAAAGTGTGCAAAATCTTTTCCCCTTTATTTTGGGGATCTGCATAGAAAGTAGGCAAATGAATAGTTTGGTTTAAAGCCACACTAGAAACCACCTTAGGCATAAAGGAAGGATTAGTACGTAATGATACCCTATCCTTATGGAAAATCAAGAAGGGCTCTAGTGCCATAAGGGCCTGCAACTCAGAAACCCTTCTTGCAGAAGTAATAGCCAACAAAAAAGCAGTCTTCCATGACAAGTATTTCAAGTCAGCAGTAGCCGCAGGCTCAAAAGGTTGTAGAGTAAGTTTTTCCAACACAAAATTGAGATCCCAAGCAGGAGTAGGAGCTCTACGGGGGTCTTATATTCTTTGCCCCTCTAAGAAACTGCTTGAACAAAGGATGCGAAAACAATGGTGGGTCACAATCATAGTGAGCTGAAATTGCTGCAGCATGAATCTTAATGGAAGAGAAAGACAAACCTTTGTCCAGTAACTCAGTAAGATATTGAAGAGCCACACTCAAATTAGGCTCAGAAATCTCCAAATTCTTTGCTGCACTCCAAAATAAAAATCTCTTCCATTTTTCTGCGTACACTTTTCTTGTACTAGGTCTTCTGGCTTCCATAATCACATTTAAAACTTGTTGAGGAAGTTGAGACCTGCTGTGTTTCAACACAGAATATGCCAGGCTGTTAGATGAAGAGAGTGAAGCTTGACATTGAGCAGGTGACCGTCCTTCTGAGATAACAGATGTGGAATCAAAGGTAAAGGCCATGGGGACTGCCTTACCAGACTCCTTAGTAGTGGGTACCAGTGTTGCCGAGGCCAATCTGGAGCTATTAAAATCATCCTTGGCTTGTCTTGTCTGACCTTTAGGAGCACCTTTGGAAGAAGAGGCAGAGGTGGAAAGGCATACACATGAAGATTTTTCCAACTGAAAGAAAGAGCATCCACTTTCCAAGCTGTATGATGAAACCCCTTTGTGCAAAACTTTGGCAGCTGGTGGTTTAGTGGAGAAGCGAACAGATCTATGTCTGGAGTTCCCCATGACACTGTCAATTTCTGAAATACATGAAGATCCAGTTTCCACTCGTGGGGATCCATGATTTGCCTGCTTAACACATCTGCTAAGGAGTTCTGTGCTCCGGCAGAAACCTTGCCTGAAGAGTTAGTTGCAAGCTGAGCGCAGTCTCCCATAAAATCATTGCTTGCCTGCATAGAGGATAAGAATGTGTTCCCCTTGTTTGTTGATGTACCACATGACAGTTGTGTTGTCTGTTAGAATCAACACCTGCCCAGGAAGAAGTAACTCCTTGAAAGCCATTAATGCAAACTGGACTGCTAACATCTCCTTCATGTTGATATGTAGATGCTGTAGTCTGGCAGGCCACTTGTCTTGTATCCACTTTCCATTTAGATGAGCTCCCCAAGCAATGTCCGAGGCATCTGTCGTTAAAATCTGACTCGCCTCTGGCCGGGTCACAGAGAGTCCCTTGTTTAGGTGACATTCCTGAGCCCACCACAAAAATTCTTTTGAATGCAAGGTATTATTTGAATGACAGTGTCCAAATCCTGGCAGTGCTGTGTCCACACATTTTGAGATACCATTGCAGCTTCCTCATATGCAGTTTGGCATTGGGAAGCACCAGAATACAAGATGCCATGAACCCTAAGGCTTGAAGGACTGTCCTTGCAGTCAGCCCGGACTGAAGAGATAGTTGATGGAAGTAACTGGAAAGATTCTTTTGTTTGTCCGGGGTTAAAAGGCCATCTGGGCTGCTGTATTCAGTCTCACACCCAGAAAGCACATGTCTTGAGAGGGTACTAGACTGGACTTTATTTCGTTCACAGAATACCCTAGGCATCTTAGCACTGCTATGACATATTCCAGATGCTGTAGAAGGTCTTCCTTGTCTTGAGCCAGAATCAGGCAGTCGTCCAAGTAAGGATAGATTTGAATTCCTTTTAGCCTGAAGTAAGCTATCACTGGAGCCAGAACCTTTGTGAATACTCTGGGCAGTAGATAAGCCAAAGGGCAATGCAGAGAACTGATAATGAGAATTTCCAGCTCGAAAACGCAGATACTTCCTGCAACTTAGTCTTATAGGCACATGAAGGTAAGCTTCCTTGAGATCTAAAGTTACCATCCAATGATCTTTGCCCAGCAGAGGTAAAAGCTGTTGTAACGTCAACATCTTGAACTTGGGAAAGTCCAGATAAGTGTTGAGGATGGATAAATCCAAAATTGGTCTCCACGTGTTCCCCTTCTTTGGTACTAGGAACAGGCGAGAATAAAATCCTAGGCCCCTTTCTGGTACAGGGACTGGCTGAATGGCCCCTATTTGGAGTAACAGAGAAATTTGCTTGTGAGCCTCTTTCCTTTGTGGAGGGGGAACGTCTGGCATGCCTTTGAAAGGGGGCAATGTATGGAAATAAAACCTGTAACCGTGGTGAATGATATCCAACACCCATCTGTCTTGAGTGATTAAATCCCAATTTTCTTTGAAAAGAGACAGTCTTCCTCCCAAAGGAGCTGCCAGACGAGAATCTACTGGCAGCTGAAAAGGCAGGTCATTGGGTCTGTTTACGAAAGGACTGACCCCTGCCCTCACCAGAAGTCTGAGCAGGTGAACCCTGTTCTAGGCCTAAAAGAACCTTGAGCTCTGCCCCTACCACGTCTAGACCTACCCCTAGACTGGGAATCATAAGCAGGATATGTCCATCCCTTAGTAGGCCAATTTCTACTAAACTTGGTGGCTGCACCTGCAAAAATCTTTAACAGTTTGCATAGACTTAGCTTTGTCCTCCATTTTCTTTAAAACTGCTTCCACAGGCGAACCAAATAACACATCAGACTGTAAAGGAGCATCCAAAATCCTAGTCTTAACATGCTCTGCTAAATTCTGATCCCTCAACCAGGCATGCCTGCGAAGAACAGAACTAGTGGCAGCCACCCTCGAGGAGGCCTGCACAGCATCAAAACCACATTGCAAAGAATGCTTACCCACTTGTTCAGACACATGAACTAAATCCAGCAACTCTTTACACTCTATACCTTCCGCCAAAGCATCCACCTTAGATTTCAATTGTGAAAGGAGATAAGTTTGATATTTTAGCATGTGAAACTGACAATTCAACGCTCTCATGGCTAAAGTGGATGAAGTATACACTTTCTTTCCCCACCTATCCAAAGCCCTTGCCTCTTTATCAGTGGGAACAGGATTTTTAACAACAGAGGCCTTAACACCTTTAGGCCCCTGAGAAACAGTTTCCGGGTCTGCCCTAGGACTCTTAAACAGATACTTATGAGCTTCAGGCACCCTATAGTACCTATCAGGTTTAACAGGGGCAGGAGGCAAAGAATCAGGGTTCAGGGAAGCCTCTGCAAAAACATCTTCCACCACATTCAACACAGGAGGTATAGCTAAGGGCCTATGCTGGGGTAAAAATAAGAATTCCCTAAGCCTTTTCCTGGAATCAGAGTAATCTTGGCCTTCCCATTTAAAGTGCTCCCTCATGGAATGTAGAGTCTCTGAAAATGAGAAATCCTCAGGAGGAGAAGCTGTAGGAGTGGAATCATCCACATCAGAATCAGAATAAGGAGGATACTCCTGCAAGTCTTCCGCAGAAGACTCAGAAGCCTCTGAACACTGTTCAAAACTCTCAAACTCAGGTTCCACCCTAGGCCTCTTATCAGGAGGGGGCATAGAGCCTCTAATCATAGTAATTAAATCTTCTGCCATTTTAAGCATACGTTTCTTAGGCACAGAACCTGAAGTGCTAGGAGAAGCCCCCACTGAAGCTAAACTTGGCCTACCTCTCAAAGAAGTTTTGGAAACAGAAGGAGAGGCTCTAACTACCTTGGGAAGAGAGGGAAGAACAGTTACCTGAGAAGCCCCCTCAGCCTGGCCTACCTCCTGAGAAGGCACATCCTGTAACAGTAAAGTCTCTGCCTGAGACTCCAAAGAAACTCCTGGCAAAACCTCTGGCTCCACTGAGCCTTCTAAAGAACCGGCGTCCGGGACTGCCGGTTCATCAACCCTAGGCTTTGCTGTTTTGTCCTTGCGCTTTTTGGGCCGAAGCGGGCCGGAGCATCCGGCGGCATTTTATAATTACAACGCTTCCCAAACACTAACCTGGCACAGTCTAACCTTCTCTTAATAGTGCGTTTGTTAAATCTAGCACAAGAGCGGCAACCAACAACGCCGTGCTCAGGCCCTAAACAAGGTATACACAAAGTATGGTAATCCCTATGAGGTATCTGCTTCCCACAAGAAATACAGTTATTCACTTTTTCTGACATCCGGTTAAATACTGAGGCAAGAAAAAACCAAAATGTTCCCCAACGGGGTACTTAGCCAACTTTGATTCGGTCTGAAACTCCGACTTCGGAAATTTTTCAGAACGCCAACCTGCACTCGCAAAACTGCTTCTGCATCGGACCATGCGGCAAAAAAGACTGAGGATATGACGTCGGTCATGCGCATTAGTACCCTGACGTCCTGACATCAGTCTAATGCGCCTTGACCGACGTCAGCCATATACTTTGGTATTCGGGCCGACTGGACAGCGGACTACCCCCAATGGTTAGGACTGCAGCAATGTGGAATGAAGAACATCCATAATTTCGCCCCTGATTTTACACTCTTGTCCCTTGTGGATAGGGCAACAAACATTCTGCTCATCTATGTCTTACTTATATTTAAAATACAATGGCTAAACTTAATGAAAATGTATGGCTAGGCTTCTAAAGATCCTCATGAATCAATAGGTAGTAAGTACCTATTTACCTATGAAAACACTACAGGTTGCAAAGAAGCAAGGGGAGGATTTATAAGCTTGTAGGCCAATACACCTGAAAAGTCTACCTGCACCAAGGCATAAGCAGAATGTTAGCTTTTTTAGTTCAATGAAGTATTACAGGACAATGGATCCCAAGACAAAGATGGTCCAAGATTGTTTTTCTGGCACTGTATCAAAAATTCTTTCCCTCTGGCCAAGTTAAGGTTTCCTGGTAGTAAGCTTCATAGTCTTCTTAAAGACATTCAAGCACATAGAGAGTAAACTAGGTCTAAAGGGTGACAGGATTAAATCATCTGAACTGTACACTTTTCAGGTTGAGGTATATGAACAAACAGATTTGAAAAATAAATTATTTCAGGGTGGACATTTAGCAGAATATCAGGGACAAAAGAAAAGGGGAGGAATAATACAGATAGCTCCAGGAGTGATAGAAGAGGGGGGAAAACAATGGTATATTCGTGATACTGAGGGTTACTGGCAGAGATGGAGGAGGATTACATTGGTATGCATTTCTATTCCACATAAATCTACCATTACTTAGTTTAAGAGAATTTTGAAAAAAAAAAGCAGGGAACGTTATTTATTGGTGTGGACAGGAAGCTGATTTACAATAGTGAAGTTGTTTTGGGGGATGTAGAAGGTAAAATTTAGCAAATGAGCATCGATTTATGACAAGATGTAAGAGAATGTTTGCTATGGAAACTGTGAAGTCAGTACCAGGAACCCAGACATAATTTACATACTATTCCCCAAAGTACAAAAATTGGACTACACTGGATAGAAAGTATACTTCACAGGACCATGTGTACGTAACCAAAAGCTTTGAAACACATACAAACCATTTCAGATCATGAACCAATAAAAATTAAGCGAAAGATGCAGGGTAATGAAGTAAAACTGAGACACTGGTACATTTCAAGTAGTCTGTTGAAGAGAGATGAATTTAAGGAATGGGCAGTGGAAATAATTTGAGAGTTATTATGAAAGATTGACATTTCTTCAAATAGTGAGTTGGATAAGATTAAATTGGAGTTTAGAAATAAGAGTGAGATATGGGAAAAATAGTTATAAGAATTATCTAGAAAGGCTGACAAATGTTAAGTACTACAGAATAAAGGGAATCTCATAAAACAAGAGCATCAGCAACTAAATGTGCTAAAAAGAAAATAAGGGAGTATTTTGGATAACATTCACGGAGTTTAGAAAGCTGTTAAGCAACCATTTTTGCTAATTCCAGAGCAAACAAATATTTAGCACAATGACATAGGAAGCACAAAGCCAAAAGGGCTATTGCCAAACTTAGGGAGCAAAAATAAGAACAGCAGCCAGAGATCTTACAGAAATATTAGAGATATTTTAAATATTTTAGCAAATTTTATATAAAGCAGAGGGATGTGGAAACCAAGAAAAGGCTGAAATGGAAATATTTATGGAAGACTTAACTGCCAATCTTAAAGGCAGATGAGGTTAAACAACTAATAGTTAAGACAGGAAAGGAATGAAATAAAATGGTGTATAATCAGCAAGGAAGTAGTCCTGTGGAAATCTGGAAGCTGGAAGGGAAATAAGCGTTAAAGACCTGTAAGATTTTGTTTAACAATATTTTAAAGGGGGGGGGGGGTCCAGCATCTTGGAAGAAAGCTGTGGTGGCTATATTACCTAAAAGACCCTTCAGACCTAGTTAATATAAATCCATTTCAATGTTAAATCAACATTAAGTATTCACAGCTATACTAGCTAAGAGAACGGCAAAGGTGTTGCCATAACTGATCGATATGAATCGGTACAGTTTTGTGGAAGAAAGGTAAACATTTCCTAACATTAACAGAACAGTAGATGATCTAGACAGAAGCGGAGTGTAAGAAAAAGGCACTGTTGCTGGTGGATCTTAATACAGACATGGCATTTGATAACAGACATTTGGAAATTTATGAGCAGGGCAATGGCAGCATGCATGTTCCCTGACAGAATTAATAAGGAGATATATAAAAGAGTAGAATTAAGATGGAAAGTTTCCTCTCTAACAAGCTACACCTGAACACAGGAAACGGAGAGGATGTCCTCTTTCCCCATTGTTATTTGCTTTACATTAAGAGAGAGGCTCTCAGAATTCAAGGATACAATTCAATGCAGGATGATAGACTTGGCACCAACTTGACTGTCATCCTTTAGAAGGATATTGTGCCACTTTGATACTGATGGTGAGACACTGACTAAAGGCAGAGGGGTGCCCTGTGGCAACACCATCAGGAGCAGGATGCAGGGCTTCTGCCAGTGTTGCTCATTTTGTATGGTAAGTGAATTCTTCATATGTGATGAACCTGACCTCAAATTCCTAGGATGCATTCTTGTGTCTAAATACGGACCTTGCATGATTGACTTGCTTTGAATTATTCCATGCAGTTGCCAGTTCACCAGCGGGGGTGGGGGTTGAGATGATCCCTTCTGACACTACCACTCTTTGCTTTTCCATCACATTGTTTCAACCTTGTAGTGGGATTTGGCTGGACATGTTCATTATACTACATCTCTCTCCTTTTTGAGAGGGCACAGGAGTTGACCCCTAAACACTAGCACAGGATGTGACTTGTTGGGCATTACTCAAACTGAAAATACAAAAGTCACTGCTAGACTTAAGACTTTGCTGAGTCACACACACAACACTCAACAGCACATCTCCCACCCCTCTCAGCAACAGGCTAGCCATCAGAGAAACCTCATACCAACTTTACCCACAAACCAATAATGCCAAAGTATTTCTTAAACCTAGAAGCTCATCATCATTCACAGAAGCACTTTCTCTTCCACACACACCAAAACTATGAGACACTCTCCCCAATGATCTCTATAACACGCCCAAACAGAACATATTCAGAGACCACCTTCTCACTCAGCTAAAAGAGAAAGACATATTCATGCTTCACTTATCCCACAATTACACAAAGTCACCAAATATCTTCCTTCCATTGGCAATATTCATTTTCCTTGCAACTTTGTAATTTTAACTCGACAAGACACTGCTACTCTGACTAATCTTCTCCTACCAACTACTCTACCATCATCCCTCCTTTCTTTCATCCTTCCACCCAGTAAATCAGCTCAACTAACAATTCTCCAGTTAACACCCAAACCTTCACCAATAATTACCAAGTAATCATTTTACCCCCATAATTGTTTCTTTTGCCTCACTCTGTATCATACTAGTTTATGCATATTTTGAGTCTTATTGTTTCTTTGCTGTTCCCTAGCTACACTAGAAGTTAATGACAAAAAATATAGAAACAATATAGTTGTAATGCAGTGAGTAAAAGAGGCTAAAGCAACATGGGATAAGACTCTAAGGGCTTCTTCAAAGGATGGGTCTCATAATGTAAAGCAAAGAACAATGGGGGGTCTGAATCTAAAGCAAATAACAATGGAGAAAGAGGACACCTCTGTCTGTTTTCTCTGTTCAAATATAGATTACTAAAGAGGACACCTTCCACCTTAACTCTACTCTTCTGTTTGGGTGTGTTACAGAGATCAACTGTAATCTGAATAGCCAATACTGTACAATGTACTATTTTTCTGTTTCGTGTAACTATTTTGCTATCTTAGTATTGTAATTTGTAATGTAATTTGTACAGCAATACTGAGGCTGTGTCTGGAATGGGTCCAGCATGGATCAGTCCACTACCTTGGTCAACAAACTTAAATAGAGTGAAGGTGACAATAAACCCATCTCTAACTTCCTCCTGAGGACCCATCCCTTGAAGCCCTTAGAGTCTTGTCCTGTGTTGCTTTAGTTGCTGTCACTTGCTGCATTATAAATTGTATTGTTTATATTTTCTTTATCATAGTCTTCCGGAGTAGTTAAGATTGGGCCATATCATATTAGCCCATGCATCCTGCTATCACATGAAAAGATAAAATATCAAGAACGCTTTGGCATCTTCCCTTCCATCTTTCAAAAGCATTTGACCAATTTCCTTTAAACACCTTTATTAAATTCTTGCATTTTTGACAGTGACATAGGTACTCATACAATAATAAAAAAGAAAAAAACAGCAAACATTCTTCATTCATTAGACATATATTTTTTTCAACAATCACTCACTCCAACATTATACAAATTGCTCAATTACTGCCTTCCCTTAAACCTTACACCGTCTCCTGATTATTCTGCGTGCAGTGCTCCTACAGATTCCATTTATTTTCACGTATTTTACTCCTTCCCTTTTCTAAAGATCCTGTCTCCAGTTCTTTTTCCTTACTTACAATATTCAGTGCTTCAGTTACAGCTGGTCTAGATTTTGATTTTGATTTCCTAGGAATTGTTTTGTTGGCAGCAAATAGCATTAACGCGATATTTCATTAGGGGTAATATATAACTGTTGACAGTGGGATGGGTAAGGCCATCTTTGACCAAATGGGGCTGGTTAATTAGAGTACAAAAAGGGAAACTGGCTAGGCTTAAAATGACCTGCAAGTGCAGCTAGGCTAAATTAGTCAATGTCTTACCATGTCTGGACAATTCAGATCTTGTATCCCAGTTCAAAAGAATCATTTCCTAATTCCACTAATTTGCGTTTCCAACATTTCTGACAAAATGCTCTGTAGAATTTTTTTTTTTTTATCTGCCACATCACTACATTCCCAAAAACATGACTCCAGTTACCTTTACCTGTTGCATTTTATCTCCAGCATTTGCTATCTACCCAAGGAAAAATCCTCTGAAGTCTGCTTGGGGTATACAAATAGCTATGCAAATACTTCCAAGCAAAAATCCTAAACCCTCCTGACCTTGTTGCATTACTGGGAGTTATACAGATGTCCTCTCATTGTTCTTTTGTATATTGGCTTTTCAGTCTCTTTTCCCAATCTTTTCTGACTTCCACAGATTGATTTATATACTTATCACGCAGTATTTTATGTCCTACTATTATCCTTTTTTTTTTTTTTACCACCACCGTCTGTGTTCTAGACTCAATTTAAAACTCTACCAAAACTGGTCCTTCAGTCTGCACTCCCCTAAACCATGCTCTTTGCCTATACTCTATTATTAGCCACTGGTAGGGAAGGCAGATCCTAACCTGCAGTCCAAACTTCATATCTCTCTCTCTAGTTGATTGCTCCTAACACCTTGGTTGTATTGCTAATTTTCTGCAGTAAATTTCAGCCCCCACTTGCCTTCTATACCTCTCCTTGCATTCTTACCTTTAACAAGAAAAATATTTATTAAATTATCACATATGACATATGCAATCATACATTTATATAAATGAAAAGAAACCACATTAATATAATTTTAGTTGCAAACATTATACACCACTTATAATCTATTCTATCCAGTCATTGTCAGTCAAACATTACATAGTTCATTCAAATCCTGCCTTCTTTTAAACCTTGTGTGACACCCTTCCTCTGGGCCAGTAATCAAGAAGCTTCAATCCTCACCAGTGACACGGGTGGGGAACGTTCACTTGGAACAAAAATAGATACACACAGTATTTCTAGATGTAGTTTTCTGCACAAAGCACAATTTCCTTTAAGACAACAGAGGGAACACACGCCTGTCCTGGGGCTGCGTTTCCATCTCTCTCATCAGGCCCCAAATGAGACTCCACACTGACCGCATCTGTACAGTGGAGTCCTCAGCAGAGTGTTTCAAGCCAAGTCCTCCACCACCCTCTCTGTGAAACCAGTGCTGTGTGTCCCTGCTCCAAGTAGCTGACACACACACACACTGAGATTTGATTTATACACACACACACACACACACACACACACACACACCTGGGGAAGACTACTACAAATTTACCAGCTATACCACCTCTGCCCAGACTATAAGGTAGACACTGCCTCCTAAACCAGCTACTCTAAGGTTCTTACAAGGGTACCCACTTATACTGAGTAAAATTAATAATACAAATAGCATTGTTTGACCAATGCAGTAAGGCTTTCAGAAGCAGCCACAGTGTCACCAAATAAATACAACTACTTCCAAAGGTTAAAATATTCTCTAAAAGACCAGCCACAAAGAAAAGTTGAAATATATTTAATAATAAAATAACACAAAGACACTAAATATCGATTTAAAATAAACACCAGAGTTTCAATCACAGGAGATATTAAAAATAACACAGCTGGAAAGGTTCACACAGATACAGAAAAGCAATATTTAACTAATCTCGATATATTTTCCTGACTGATCTAAAGAATTAGTTCCCTAGTTCACTTACTAGAGCAAGGAAAGCTGAAGTGGGTGAGTGGTCTTCCTTCTTTGTCAGGTTTCAAAAACAGAATGCCCCTGAGACTTCTGCCTCATCTAGTACTAAAATGTCATTTCAGTCCTGGATTACAGAATGACATCACATACATCTGGTCGCTTGACTTCTGGTTCCCACACTATCCCCTTTACTAGAAAATGAGCCATAACCTTGCACATATGTGTTACCACACACACACACACACACACACACACAGCTTTGCTAAGATGTGTTACAGCATCTGGAATCTATATAACCATTTCAAAAACTTCCACCCTTCCGGGGATTCCTAGTCCTGGTTTTTACAGACATTTTGTCTCTGGCTGTAATCATAACTGTAAGATACAATCTTTATGGCCTACAAAAGGTAATTTAATTTCAGACTATTTTTTAAAGTTAGCTGGACTGAGAGTAAACTCTTCTCTTCCAGTATCCTCTGTTACAATATATCCAACCGTTACCATTAAGTTCGACATCCAGATATGTTTCTTTTCTGTCCAGCAGGACCCACTGTTGGCATTTTTTTTTTTAACAAAAGCAGCTTTACAAATACATTTTCAAAACAAGCACCTGTACAAATCAGTTTGGTATACAAATGACATACAATTCTTTACACAACTCCAGCTAGCTATGGTGGCATATGTTACACATCCACTACCCTACTTCTCCTGGCATAGCTGGCACTACCTCACACATCCACTACCCTACTTCTCCTCGTTTAGCTGACACTACCTCACATCATCACACAATGTTTTTCCTCTGCATACATTGTTCACACAATTCCCATTTTTTTCCTATGTAATTTTCTCCTACCCTTTTCTAAAGATCCCAATTCCAGTTGTTTTCTTTCTGTTACTATAGTCAATATTTATAGCAAAGTTGGTTTAGACTTTGATTTCCATTTTTTAGTAACTGTTTTTTGACAGCCATCATAATTAGACTCAGCAAGGCTTTACTATGTCTAGGCAATTCTGATTCTGTATCATAGCTCAAAAAAAATTATTTCCTTAGTTACACCAATTTGGTCACCCAGTATATCTGACAAAGTGGTCTGCAGAGAATCATTAGTGTGTGCCAACTCATAACATTCCCAGATAATATGCTCCCAATTTCTTCCCCATCACACCTCCAGCATTTGCTGTCTACCCACAGAAAATTTCTTTGGAGTATACTTGGGCTATAAAAACAACTATGTAAACAATTCCAAGCAAAGATCCTAAATCTTATAGATTTTGTTGCATATTTGGGGACACACAGATATACCCCTCACCATTGTTTCTTGTGGATTGCATTTCCAATCTCTCTTCCCAATCCTTTCTAATCTTATCTAATTCTTATAGTTATCATGTAGTATTTTTATGCTCTACTAATTACTCTTTTTTTTTTTAAATTGCAACTTCTATTCTAGAGTCTAGTAAAAACTCTACCAGTGCTGGTCTTTTGTTTAGGACCCCCCCCCCCCCATTTCTTTCTCCTTGCCTATACTCTGATATCAACCCTTGATAGTAAAGGCAATCTCTAACCTGCAGTCTAAATAATTTATTGGCCTTTTTCCATTCTATTACTTTTCCCTCTCTAGTTATTTGCTCCTAACACGTTTGTTCCTTTGCCAGTTTTCTCCAATAAATTCCAGCCCCATCTTGCCTATTGTCTGTATTCCTAACTGCAGTCATCCCTATCGGCTGAATTTCATTCCTCCACTTCCGTGCTGGCTTAATTCTAACAATACTTTCTGCTACTTTGTGAATATAATATTCTGCATTACTATATTTATTCTCCTTAAAAATCTTCATCCAAAATCCCAGTCTTTCCTAACTACTTGGGCTTCCCCCATGTTTCACCATCATACATTTCCACTTTGAATTACAGTTTTCTCCTTGAGCTATGTATAGCAGCCTTAACTGTGTAGCTCTGAAATATCCCTTCAAATCGGGTAAGTCCAATCCTCCTTGTTCTATTGGAAGAATCAGCCTATCCCACTTCACTCTTGCCATCTTCCCCTCCCAGGATAAAATCCTTCAGCTCTTTATAAATTGCTATCCACAACTTCTCCTCTGGTTGATAAAAAATATGCCTGACCTGTGTACAAGACTAAAGGGACTAAAACATTTTAACTGCTTGCATCTTACTATCCATATCCATATAACAGAGCCTCCAAATCCTCAGTTTTTGTATTATCTTTTGTTTAGCCTTTTCAAACATATCTTTAGCTGCCACACCAGAATCATTTTTAATCCATACTCTAAGTACTTAATTTTATCATGCCCCCATAAACTTGGATATTGCTGAACCAACTTGTGTGTGGGTACATAATTTACCACTACGGCCTTTGTTTTAGCTTCATTAATGTTGTATTCCTAAAAAGATTTGAAACTGTCTCAAAATGCTCCACAACACTAATGTCCTTTTCTGGTTTTGTCAGGTTACAAATATCATCTGCAAAGAGCGCCAGCTTTTCTTGACTGCCATACCAATTCTATCCTTGAATTTCTGAGTCCATTATTTCTTTGCCAATGGTTCTGAAAATAGTGCAAATAAAAAGGGGAACAAGGACACTCCTGCCTGGTTCCTCTGCTCAAGCAGAAATTATCAGAGAGCATCCCATCCACTTTAATTTCTACCTCCGACCCGTCATATATTGTCTTAACCAACCTTATAAATTTTATCAGGTAATGCAAATGCTTCCATTGCTCTGCTCAAGTTCCAGGCTTACTCTGTCAGATGCTTTCTATGCATCAAGACCCACTAACAGCAGTGGTATTTTTTCTTGCATTCTGCTTCCCCCAATCATCAATGTTCTGTTAATGTTGTCAAATATTTGCCTCCCCTCCATAAAACCACACTGATACATATCTATCACTTCTGGCATCACTTTCACCATTCTTTTAGCTGTTATAGACAAACACTTTATAATCATAGTTTAGTATTGAAATGGGCCTGTATGAAGCTGGATCTGATAGATCTTTACCCTCTTTGGATATTACAGCTACCATTGCTTTTTTCAAGGATGTTGGTACTTCTCCTCCTCTTAAAATACTGCTAAACAAAACCTTCCAGATCTTTATCAGTTTTTTTCCCTCCTAGCTTCCAAACTTCCATTGGAATACCATCTATTCCTGGGGACTTTCCTGTAGATCGGTTATACAATCACCATTTTTATCTCATCTCCTCCTATCCTGCTAGTAACTGAACCTCATCTACTTCTAACCTTGGCATATTTAATTCATCCATTAACATTTCCATTTGTATCTTTTCTTAATTTCCATATTTCTCTGTGTTATACAGACTTTCATAAACATTTTGAAATATTTCCAATACCTTTACAGGATCTCTTGTTGCCTTCCTTATTATAAGCTCCCTAAACTTGGTGACAACCATTTCTATTTTCTGTTGCCAGAGTCATTGTGCTAAACGTTTTGTGGTCTAGAGTTATCATCAGAAAACAGTTGCTTAACAGCAATCTTTCTAAACTCATGCATATTTCAGGTAATCCCTTATTTTTTGTTTAGAATGCTGCAGTTGCTCCTCCTCTTGTTCTGTGAGATTCCCCCTATTCTGCAATACTTTAACATCTGTCAGTCCCTCTAAATAATGCTTGTTACTTCTAACCATATCTCCTTTTCTTTTATTTCTACCATATTTTTAAACTACACTTTAATTTTATCCCACTCCTTAGTTATATTTTCAGAAGCAATTTCTATTTTCTCTAACTCCTAAATAATTTCCACTACTCATTCCTTACATTTCATTCTTTTCAACAGATAGGTGGGAAAGTGCCAGTGTCTCAGTTTTATTTCATTACCCTGCATTTTTACTTATTATTCATATGTGACAAGAAACAGTTATTGGAAGTGTATCAAAACTTCCAATTAAATGCACATGTTCCTGTAAAATGTAAGTTCAGTCTAGCCTAGCCCAGTTTTTGTATCTTGGGGAATAATATACAAATTCACATCTTCCATGCCAAAAATTTTCATAAATTTCTTCAAAGATCTACTCTCCTTTGTTATATTTTCCCTTATGGTTCCCCAGACACGTCTTCACTGCTGCAAATCAAATTCTAGTCCCTACCTATAAGTAATATTCCCTGCTGAAAGCTATTTCGACTAGAATTTTCTTAAACTCCATTATAGCAGTTTTAGGTGGAATATAAATACATTCCAGTGTAATCCTCCTTCTCTTGCCAGCAGCTCCTTTGTACTGCATATATACCATTATCTTTTTTATGCTCTTCTATCTCGATGGTGCTCCCCTTGCAATTAATATACATACTCCTCTTTTCCTTTGTGTCAGGTATTCCACTGAATAACTGTTCTGAAAACCTTTCTTTATCAAATTCACATGTTCAGTCCTTATGTCTCTCCTGTAGCCCAGCTATTTGCACTCTACATTTTTAATATAGTTCATTACTCTTTTTTTGTATAGATATTTGAGACCATTAACATTTAAAGATAATACAGTAAGCATCATTAGGTTAAAAAGTTATTATCCCCATCTTTTATGTGTAACAGCTTTTTGTCAAGTATCTGGTTCCAGCTTTTGTGTTACATGCATACATTGTTTGGCAGGTTGATCTTTTATATGATTGTTTCTTGTATATCAATTTCAGCCTACATCACATCTTACAAAACTTTTTGTTTTATTGAAAACTCTCAAACAGAAACACAAATACACCCAAAGCATTTTAACTTAATACTAACACACAAAACTATGCACACCTTCAAATATTGATGTTTTTTACCCTCCTAATAGGAACAATTATTCCAAACTGTCAGCCATGCTCACAAACATGGGTTAACCTAAAAGGAAGGTTATCCATGCTAAGAAGCATGGTATAGCCTGTGTTTCTACGAAGTGCTAACTGTTGTTGTCTTACCATTATTGCCCTTCCAGATTGGGAAAACACTTGAATGCTTTCAGAAAACTATCTCCTAGCCATTGAAAGAAAGAAGTATTTTGTTTTTATTGCTCTTTATCAGTTTCCATTGAGACATGAGAACCTGACAAATAAATGCTTGTAGAAGCAAGTCTGTATTTCTTAGAGGGAAGCTTTATTATATTGAATGCTCTTTTTTATTTATTTGCTTTCTCTTAAAACTTCTTATAAGATCAAGCCAAGAGCCTTAATCCAGTCATTCCCCCATGCAAGAATGCGAAAAAAGCACATCAATTTTTCTTGTATCATTCTGTCTTGACCAGACTTTTTACTCTTTTTTTATGTTGCAGTGCCTACATTTCTTAAAACTAAACAAGGAGAAACACAAAAGGGAAAAAAAACTTGGGCACCTGTTTGCTTCAGTATCCCCATTACACTTGAAATTAACTGAGAAACCTTTACTTTATAGCATACATGTTACATCATTATAAAATGCTACTGTTAAGAACAACATTTTGTTTTACTTACAGTTAACTCTTTCCCTCTCAAGTGTTCTTCCAAACATTAATGACATGAAGTAGGGCATATGCTTTAGAGTCCCCTAAATCCAATATTTCCAGGTTTTCTTGTTCTGTCGTGTTTCACAAATATAATGAATACTTTGTAATCCCACATTTATTTGCTGTTTTATTGCTGTTTATCACCATCTCCCAAATCCAGTCTCTGCTTTGTTTCCAATGTACTCTCAAGTTTTTCTAGTCAACTCTTGTGTTTTCTTTCCATCTATCAAGCATTTTCCATTGAAACACTGAAAAAGGTTTTACTAGCACAGTCTCTCTGTGGTCTTTATTACCAGAACAACAAGAATCTCCTTCTGTTTCACAGCTCACATTTTGTTGGACAAACATTTGCTCATAGGTTCACAGGTTGTGGGTCATTTTAAGCCTAGCCAATTACCTCATGTGAGAATCAAACCCTGCACCTTGTGTCTGTAAGGTAATGCCAACCTTCTTGCATTTCCTCCTTAGCATGTTTTGTGTCAAAAAATGGTTTTGTCCCTCCAGGAAAGAATGTATTCTGGACAGCTAGGTACAAGAGTTTGAATCTCATGGCTGGTTCTCAACATTCCCTGATTAGTGGAATACATTTACTCGTCTTCTGCCTGGTGTACAGTGAGCAATTATTTTCCACAAACACTCTGTCTCCCACATTTAGTACTTTGTCCTTCTGCCACTGTTTTGTCAGAATCAATTCCTTCTGCTGGTAGGATTGCATCTTTACTATTAAAAGTCTAGGCTGCTTTCTCATGGCCAGGTTTGGAGCATACACACTATGTGGCCTTTTGCATCTTTACTATTAAAAGTCTAGGCTGCTTTCTCATGGCCAGGCTTGGAGCATACACACTATGTGGCCTTTCAATTAACAACTCCTGCTGTAGAATACTAGTCTAGTTGCTTACTTGCACTTTCATAAAATTAATACATTTGCTTCCTACCAGCTTCTGTGGTACAGCAGAAAATCTCAGGTTTTCCCTATGTCCTCTGTCAACTAATCAGATTACTTTTTGAAATATCACTTCTTGATCTGTGTCATATTCAGCCAGCCTTTTCTTCATTTTGACCTTTGATTTGTGCAGTTTTATCACCTCATCTGAATATCTGTTTAAAGTTTATGACATTTTTCCAGCCTTTTGTTATTTCACTTGATATATTCCCAGTGTTTCATTTATTTTAATCAGCTCTGAGTACATTTGACTTATTTTTTTCCTCTACATTACTGGAAGTCATGTCTTGCACCAAAGCTGAAGCTTGCACTGCTTTTTGCTGAACAGCTGCATAATTCTTCCCAGTCAGTGTTTTTCCTTACCTTTTGTGACTGATTTTCTTTCAGGTTCTCTGAATTATTTTTTGCTGGCATCCAGGCAGTGCACTTACTAGCCAATTACAGAAATGTACACAAAAATATGACTTTACTGGCTCTCTCTTCTGAGTTTCAGTTTTCACGCTATGAGAGCTGAAATGAAGCTATAACTCACTGTGCAGCCATCTTGGAAGTTTCTGCATCTTACTTTTTTGTAAAAATCGTTCTCCATTTTTGCATTGGCTTAGTTCTTAGAATGCTTCCTGCTATACATTATAAATATAATACGCTGTATGGTTGTTTCCCTTAAGGACTATTTCATCATTATCATCCCTTTCCAATTTGATGCTTATATATATGATTCTTAACTGTTTAGTGCTGAAGTATCCCTTCAAATCAAGTAATCCGAAACCACCTTGTTCTAGGGATAGAATGAACATCTCACTTTACTCTTGCCCTCTTCCCCTCCCAGATAAATTTAATTAACTCATTATTAATCATGTACCACAGCTTCTCTTCTGGTTGGTAAAAATATGCTTACCCTGTACATAAAACTAAAGAGGCTAGAAACATTTTCACTGGTTGTATCTTACTACCCATATCCATAATCAGGAGTTTCCAGATTCTCACTCTTTGTATTATCTTTTCTTTCGTCTTTTCCCATATATCCTTAGCCGCCCTAATAAAATCTTAAACCCATACATCTAAATACTTCAGCTTATGTTCGCATAAATATTGGTATTGCTAAACCATTCATTTTTATCTGCACAGTATAACTTATTCCCTTGGTTTCAGCTTCGTTTTATATCCTGAAAAAAACTGAAATGGTATCAGAATGTTCCACAGCACCAAAATGTTGTTTCCTGGATTTACCAAGTACAAAATAATATCTGTAAATAAAGCCAACCTTTCTTGCTTACCATACCAGGCATATCTCCAATGTCACACCATCTACAGGTAAGTGACACAACAGCCTCCTATTAAAGAAAGACAATCCTCTCCAAGCAATGTTACACCCATCTGCAGCTAAATGAAACACATTCTTTTGCTACAAAATAAAAATTAAACGAGTGAAGAGATGGAGTATGCAGTGGGCTTGGCCTTTTGAAGGAGCTCATCTCCAACGATATACTCTGGGAAATGAAAAAGTCTAAAGTCTTTCTGTTGGACACCAGTGAGTAATGGGTTTAAAGTGGTAGCACTTAAAACAGCTGCTGATGTTGCATAGTCCCACATAAGAAATCCAACTCTGGTGATAGTCCTCATTCAAGATTTAATTTTGAGTGTATCTGGAAGGTTTTGGCTTCCTAAGCATTGAATATGTAAACTTTCACATGACACAAACATAAAGGACATGCAAACTATTTTAAATGGATAAAATGAAACATGCAATCTTGGGAGGGGTGCCCCTTTAACCCCAGACTGAAACACTAAGTGCAAGCCAAATAGAATGTATGTGCCTTGAAAACAGGATCTGTTACACAAAGGGTTTTCACTAATAATGAAGTCAGCTAAAATTGTAAGCCAGGTCTGGCAGTTGGATCACAGTAATGAAATTTGCACACATTTACCAATTTCTCAACAAATTAGCTTTTCAAGTTTCTTTGAAATCTAAAGTATTACATAATTCACATGTTCTGCATCAGACTGATCTGTTACGTACAGTTGAAAATCTAATTTTTTTAAATATAAAGAACATTTTAGTATAATGCAATGTCTACAAAATGAATGAAGGCAATATATATTACTACTCAAAGCATGCCAAAATCTTTTTCCCCAATTACATTCTTTCACACTCACCTCTTCTGTTTGACATTCTTCAAATTTGTCAACTACTTCTTCAGGCAAAATATAATGTCCTTTGAAGAACTCACTTATTCTGAGCTGCATCATTTCAGATTCTAATTTTAACTGTTCATATTTTGGCAGAGGTTTCACTGCTGACCCACTGAAAGGTAAAGAGTGATCCAAGCTATTTTCTGAAGTTGCCCCAGAATATGTATCACAAATTTTGACAGTCAGTGTATCCAAAGAGTCTGCAAGATCTTTGTTGAGTTTAGGCTCTTTTTTACCAGTTAGTGACTGAGTACCCTCTTGAGCAGCAGTCCTGTACAGGGAGCCATAAAGATATCTTAAAGTGTCGTCAGTTCTCCATTCAGATAATGTTTCTTTAAGTATGGACAGCACTCTGTTTTTAATAACCGTTACATCAATGTCCAGTTTCTTAGGCACAGCTAATGTAACTGATGGTTTAGATTTTGCCAGTAGTTTCTTCAGATGTTCTGCACCTCTTTTGCTAACACCCCTTGAAGTAAAGTGCAATATACTACTGTCAGTTGAATCATGATATGCACTTATCATTGCTCGATGTTCTTGCAATAAACAAGCTTGATCAGACTGCAGACATTGATTGGGACTTGTATTTTTTATATATGAATTTTCAGAAGCATTAACTTTACACATGCTCAAATGTCCTTCAGTTTTATTCTCCCAATGGTTTGTTTCACTTTGTTCGCCTTTCTTCTGCACCTTACTCAGTTCATGCTTTGCAGCAGCTGCTGCCTCCACTTGTTTAGTCTGTGACTGAGCTGGTACAAATGTTGACACAAACTCCTGCTCAGTATCGTGGCTATCAGAATCACTATCAGAAGACTCAGATACGTTCTGCACTTGCTGCACTTCTGGACTTTCAATGTCTGTAATTTTAATGGGGTCATCAAGTAATTTTACCTGTTTCCCAGAATGGCCACTACAAAGAAAATAAACATTCTCATTAAACAGAATTTATTATATTATTGCATTTCAGTTACCAAGCACACAGACCATACTGAACAGTTTATTCATTGTGATGAATGTACAATTTCTACTTAAAGACTGAAACCTTTTTTTTTAAAGTGAAAGGAGTACTGTAACGGACATTAAAACAAACAGCAGAGTTTATTAGTACCATAACAATCTGCAGCAGAACGGTGTGAAAAACGTTACTTTGCAAAATCATTTAAGCCTCAAGCCATTACAAATGCAGAATGTTGTCGATTTTGCAAGAGAAGCAAAGGGAGGACAGTGTTCTCATCAAACCCTCTTTCATCAATTTTACATGGGGATGGTACTGCTTCACCTGTCACCAACTCTAGAAAGGAGAGTATCTGAATATATGGCAGAATTATGCTGGCTAGTAGAATACTGTCAACTTAGAATGGGAGTATCCGATTCATAACAGAATAGACAAATGTGTAGCATTACACAGTGAAAATAAGTATTCAGCAACAGTGAATGCTGTCTGCAAAGCTGATGAACTACAAAAGAACGGCAGGAGGGCAACAGTCACTAGAAAAAAGAAGTTTTGTTCTTACCATAACGTTCCATCTGAGTAACAGACTTCATTCTTCTGCACATATGGGTATACGGATCCGATTCGGATCCGAGCTGACAAAACTTTTCAAGCATCAACTCCGAGCTCCAAGCTCCTCCCTTACCTATATTACATCACTTCCTCCTATCTAGCCCCAGATCGAGTTTGCTGACATTAAATGGCAACATAACCACAATTCTAAACAGGAAAAACCTGAAGAGTGAGGGGGATGGAGGGAGGGAAGGTGCAGAAGAATGAAGTCTACTACTCGGAACGTTATGGTAAGAACATAACTTCTTTATCTGAAGTAGTTGACTTCATTTTTCTACACATATGGGACAGAGTGTCCCCAGCTACTAGTATTCCTGGGAGGCCCTTATGGACGGATATTTCTGAGCACCACAGAGCCAAAGGATTCTCTCCCTCTAGAAATAAGATCCAATTTATAATGAGAGATGAATGTGTGCGAATTGGCCCAAGTCGCTGCCGCACAGATATCGTCTAACGGAACTCTTGACCAGAAAGTTGCATTAGTGGCCACTGCTCTAATGGAATGAGCCTTCAATACACCAGGAGGAGATGAACCTTTGTCCTTATAAACCTGAACAATACAAAGAGTGATCCACCTTGCTAAGGACACTTTCGAAACTCTCTTGGCTGAAGTGATGGCGACCAAGAAGGCTGTCTTCCATGACAAAAACTTCATCGGAACTGAACCGTCTGGCTCGAAAGGGGGAGAGGTCAAAGCCTGAAGGACTAAAGTCAGATCTCAGGGGGGGACCGTTTCTTTAACTGGTGGTCGCAATAAAAAAGTGCCCTTCAGGAAAGCTTTACACAATTTGGCAGAAGCCAGAGCAACCTTATTTTCACCCACATGAAAATTAGAGATGGCAGCCAGCTGAACCTTGATGGTGGAAGCACTTGCGCCTGATCGAAAAAGATCGGCCAGAAAATCCAGTATGACCGGAACGGGGGCTGTAAACGGGTTCAGATTGCGCTGAGAGGCCCAAATGCAAAAACTTCTCCACTTGCTATTGTAGAGTTTCCTAGTGGAGGCTTTAAGAGAAGCTACCAGAAAATTCTTAACAGGGGACGAAAGTCCGGGAGTCCTGATGATCATGGGAACTGGAGCAGCCATGCCATCAGTTTGAGACTGTTCAGGTTGGGCAGGGGCAAGCCCGACGGGTGAGAAATCAGATCCGGGCATGGATCTAGAGTCCATAGAGGAGCAACAGGTGAGACCATAGGAAGGGAGACCACACTTGACGTGGCCAGAAGGTAGCTATGAGAATAACTTTGCACTGCAGCCGGCAAGCTCTCTGAAGGAACTTCAGAATAAGATGTAACGGGGCATAAGCATACAGTAGCCCAAGAGGCCAAGCATGGACTAGAGCGTCCCTGGGGACATCCCCCGGAGGAGGGATCAGAGTGAAGAAGTTGCTGCACTTCGCGTTGGAAGGAGATGCAAAGAGATCGCAGCAAGGTTGACCCCAAACACGGAAGACCTTCTCCGCCACTGATTGTTTCAGAGACCACTCGTAAGGCAGAAGGATTGCCCTGCTGAGACTGTCCGCTAGAATGTTGGAGCGTCCCGGGATGTGCATTGCTATGAGAAACCGGCTGGTGGATATGGCCCATTCCCAAACCCTCATGACCTTGCAACAAAGGGGGTAGGGATCGGGTCCCTCCCTATTTGTTTATATACCAGACTATAGACATGTTGTCTGATTGAATGGCTACCACCCCCGGAGGTAGGACAAGGTGGAAGGCTCTCAACGCTAAAAGCACTGCCCTCATCTCCAGGACATTGATGTGTAACTTGGGTCTCTGGAGGGGACCACATGCCCTGGACCGTTCTTCCCAGGAAGTGCCCCCCCACCCGAGCTGGGAAGCGTCCGTGGTCACCGTGGCTTGAGCCGGAGGGGCTAGAGAGCTGCGCCCCGCAAAAATGTCCGCTGATTGAAGCCACCACTGGAGTAACGTTCTGCATGTCCGATTGATTCGGATGTGGAAATTCATCGGAAGGTCTAGCCAGGAACATTGAACTGCTAGATTCCACTGAAGGACTCTCATGTGAAGACGTGCAAGAGGGAGGATAGAGATTGTGGCTGCCATCGAACCCAGGGCCCTGAGAACATCAGCTGCTGTGACTACCGAGTGATCCAAGATCGCCGATACATGGAGTCTGAGATTTTCTATCCATTCTGGGGTGAGAAAAATCTGACTGAATCGAATCCAACCGTGCCCCAATGAAGTCTATGATCTGAACCGGAGCCAGGTGGGACTTGTTGATATTGATCATGATGCCTAACTTGTGAGCCAGACCGAGGAAGTAGTGTACGGCCTGACACAAGAGATGTTTGGTGGATGCAGCGAAGAGCCAGTCGTCTAGGTAGGGGAAATACCCGAATGCCCTGAAGTCTCAGGTGAGCCGCTATGACCGCCATAACCTTGGTGAATACCCTGGGGGCTATGGTGAGACCAAAGGGAGGGCTCTGAATTGAAAGTGACTGGCCCCTAGCCGGAAGAGTAGAAACCTCCTGGAGCTCCTGTGGACCTTGATGTGATAGTAAACTTCCTGGAGGTCTAACAAGCACATCCAGTCGCATTCTCTCAGAAACGGTAAAATGGACTGTAGAGTGACCATCTGGAATTTTTGTTTCTCTACCGACAGGTTGAGGATAGACAGGTCCATAATGGGCCTGAGGTCCTCTGTCTACTTTAGCACTAAAAAGGACCTGGAGTAGATGCCTGATCCAGATTGATCTGGGGGGACCGTCTCGATTTTGTAGCAGCTTCAAAACCTCTAAAGCTGCAGCCTCCCTGTGAGCAGGTGGAACATCTGGAAGGCGTGCTGGAGTTATGGGACATGAAATGAAGGGGATAGAATATCCTATGGATATGATGTTTAACACCCAGCGGTCTGCAGTAATGGACTCTCACGCCACTGGATGTAAGGAAAATCTTCCCCCGACTGCCTACAGAGTAGAGCAGCCGGGCAACCCCTCAGGGTTGCTGTGCGGGTCTGTAGGAAAAAGGTTCCCTAGAACCGAAGTTTCTGGGACCCCCTCTGCCTCTGGGGCAGCGTCAGTCTTGTCCCCTCTGCCTCTGAGGGACGAATATTCCTGAGTGTCACGAAAGGACTGTGATTTCCGAAACCACATCTTCTTTTGCCCCTTCTGGTTCCTAGAATAGGACCTCTGGGGGTTAGAGAAGCGGAGTCCGATGGCTGACAAAGTCTTTCCGTCTTTCTCACTCTGGGTTAGTGTGTCACGTACAGTCTTCCCAAAGAGGGATGATCCATCGAAAGGGGTGTTGATGAAAGACGCCTTAAAGGGGTCCGCAAACTGACAAAGCCTGATCCAGGTGTGACGCCTCAAGGCAATGTCTGTGCCATCAGCTCTAGTGGCTCATTCCATAGCATGAGAGAGGAGACACATAGAGGTATTTGTCACTGATTTCAGTGTAATCATCTTCGCAGTGAAAGACTGCTTGTCCTGTTGCGGCAAAGACTCCGGGGGGCGACTCAGTTCCGATATAAGATCTCACTGCAGTCGGATAACATGTGCCAAGTAATTCAGCGCACTAATAGAAAATGTTGCTGACGAGTACATGCGCTTCCCGAAACGATCCATCGACCTGGACTCTTTGTCTGGTGGATGAACCAAGGAACTCTCCTGTGCCACTTCCTTCTTTGTGGCAGCTGCAACCACCAAAGCATCTACCGAGGCTCCTTTGGACCATGCCTGCCTGTCTGACGGCGGGGAAAGAATTTTGTCTGGCCTTTTGGGTACAGGCTCTACAGTGTCAGGATCCTTCCATGCCCTAGTGGTGATGAGGTCCACCAAAGGGTCTGCTGGAGGGGAGGCCCAGGTAGTAGATGGGCCCACGCCAAAGGACTCCAGGAATACGGACTCATCTGCAGAGGGTTTGGGGGCTGACCAACCTCCTATTTGGCGAAGGATCTCCATAATGTCTCCGAATGAGATGTCCTCGGTAGGTGATCTGGGGGAACCCTCTCCTTCATCCAAGTCCGTATCAGTGGTAATGGACTCATGGGAGTCCAAGTGCCTCCTCTTACACTTGCGTTTACAAGGTTCCTCTCCAATGGGACTCTCTAGAGAGGATTCGTAAGCCTCCGAGGGTTCTCTGAGGGGAACAACCTGGGGTTGCTTTGGCACGGGCTGTCCCTGAGACAGGGTAATGGGAGCAGAATCCAAAATCAGAGGGGTCTGGGTAGGATCCGAGTAGGTGAGCTGTGATCTCAACCCCTGGGAGAGAACCTTTCCACTGCCCTGAATGCCGATGGAGAGCACACCTCCGTAGAACGTAAGGATGAGGCTCTCCCCGGGCACTGAAGCAAGGATCGGAGCTGACGGCGTGGTAGTCCGGGCACAGAGGATGGGATCCGAAAGAGCGAGATCTCGACCCTCGGGTCCGACTCCCCAACCACGGCTCCGAGAGTCTCCTGGATCTGAGATCGGATCCAAGGAACTCAAGGTGACTGCCGGCGTCGAGGAAACGAGAACCATCGGTGCCGACCCAACAGCTCCAAAAGGTCTCGGACCCGAGAACCCCAAAGCATCGGGTCGGATTGGGGAAGGAGCAATAGGGTGGAACATAGTTGAAGGAGGAGGACCCTCTCCAATGGGAGTGGGCCCTGGTAAGACCCCCATCTGAATCTGGTTCTGGATAAACCTCCTCAGCCTGTCCATATCAAGGTCAGAGACACTCCGAGTCGACCTGGAGGAAGCGACCGACTTGGGTCTGGGCCGGATCTGAGGGGAGTGCCTCGGCTCCGATGGCTCCATCGGCTCCGGCGAGAAACGGGGAGAGTGGAGCCGAGGAGACCGCGATCTGGGTGCCTTTGAAGAGGTGATGGAGGAAGACTCCCTGTCCGGTGATCTTTTTCTGGGCCTGTCCCTCTCTTTGTGGCGCTTCTCCTTATCCCTTCTGTCCCTACCTCTCTTGGACAACTCCGATGAAGCAGGCCTGGCAGGAGGTCGAGTCCCTGCCTGCACAGTGTCACTGGCTGGGAAGGAAACAGAGGCAGATTCCAGGGCAGAAGCTGGTAGCAGACCCTTAGCCACAAGCTTCGCCCGACGATCCTTCAAAGCCCTAGGGTTAAAGCCTGAACAAATGTCGCAGGATGCAGACAGATGCGCGACCCCTAAACATAGAACACACAGAGTGTGGCCATCGGCTGGTGAGAGCTTATGACCACACTCTGTGCACTTCTTAAAAAGAACATTAGGCTGTTCAGCCATAGTAGAGACAGTAAAAGCCCTAACGGCCCACTCACACACACATACTTAAACAGGGATTGGGCCTAGGCGGGAAACCAGTATCACAAAAAACACTTATAACTAACTTTTTTTTTTTTTTTTTTTTTTGTTACAACTAACACGATGATCAAACGCGAAGAGAGGAAAAAAAAGGGTAAGGTATTCACACTCCACTATCACAAAAAGACCAAAAACCTTACCACCTTGCTTAGAGCTCAGAGACCACAATGCTGACTCTTAGAGCGGCAAACGAGATCTGGGGCTAGATAGGAGGAAGTGATGTAATATAGGTAAGGGAGGAGCTTGGAGCTGATGCTTGAAAAGTTTTGCCGAATCGGATCCGTATACCCATATGTGCAGAAAGAATGAAGTCAACTACTTCAGCTCTATAGGTATTATGCGCCACATAAACGTGCTGTACAAACAAAGGTGCAGCCAACAGAATTCTCAAAAGTTCTCTCTAGCACTACAGTTCAAAAGAATTTCAAATATCAATTTTCCAGTGCACAGCCTTACTTATAGTCCAACTCTCCCAATTACATGTTATTACTGTAGAAAAAGTACAGTTTTGTACCTACCATAAATGTAGATGTTTGAGTGTTCACCCTGCTGCAGTCATCACACTTGGGTTATCCTGTCGTCAGGCAGTCCCGCAGTCGGCCGGATTTCCAAAGTCTTGGTCCGACGTCGGTTGCTATTGCCTCATCCCTGACATCAGTGCACCAGGGGTACATATATTGCAACCGACACCATTTTCTTCAGTTTTTCTTGCCCCAGATGTCAGGTGCCCCCAAAAAGGTGATCAAAATTAGTACCAAATGGTGTGAACACTGTACAAACACAAAATCCCTTCAGTTTAAGCAAATACATCAGTAAGGCATAGCAGAGATTTAGCCAGTAGATCAGAGGGGGTTGGAGGGAGGGTAACCTGGACTGCAGCAGGGTGAACACTCAAACATCTACATTTATGGTAGGTACAAAACTGTACTATGTTCATCGTGCTACCCTGCTGCAGTCATCACACTTGGGTTGAGTCCCAAAGCTAAGGTAGGGTGGAGGTATCATAGAGGGTTAGTGGAGGCAATGAGGCCCTGCAGAACTGCAGTGGCGAAGCCCACCCTGGACTTAGAATAAAGAGGTAAGTGATAGTGTTTGGTGAAGGTGTGTACAGAACTCCAAGTTGCAGCTTGTAAAATTTCCTTGGTAGGAACCCCCCTGAGAAAGGCTGTAGAGGTGGCTGTTGCCCTGGTAGAGTGGGATCTAATGGTAGGAGGGACTGGTTTCCCATGATGGGTGTAATAGAACCGTATGCAATGGCCTATCCATTTAGAAATGGTTTGTTTGGATATAGCCCTTCCTTGAGAAGCTGTAGCATAGGATACTAAGAGCTGGTCAGTTTTTCTGAAAGCCTTAGTTTTGTCCAAGTAGTAACGAAGCTGCCTGTGAATGTCCAAGGAATGCAGGAGTCTCTCACCTTTCTTCTGTGGATTGGGGAAGAAAGTGGGTAGGTGGATGGTTTGATTTAAAGCTACACTGGAAACCACCTTAGGCATGAAGGAAGGATTAGTTCATAGAGAAACTCTGTCTTGATGAAAAATGAGGAGAGGTTCCACTGCCATTAGTGCCTGTAATTCTGAGACTCTCCTAGCAGAAGTTATTGCCAGGAGCAGGGCAGTCTTCCAAGATAGGAACTGAAGGTCTGCAGAGAAAGGTGTTCAAAGGGAGGTAACATTAGTTTTTCCAGAACAAAGTTGAGGTCCCATGTTGGATGTATGATCTCTTCTAGGTGGTCTAATGTTTTTTGCCCCTCTGAGGAACTGTCTTAGAAGAGGATGTGAAAATAAAGGTGGATTTGTGTCGTAGTGAGCTGAAATAGCTGAAGCATGGATTTTAATTGAGAAGAAGAAAAGTCCTTTGTGCAACATCTCAGCTAAATACTGCAGAATGTGAGGCATATGAGGCTGAGTTGTGTCTTGGCCTTTAGCTTGGTTCCAGGCAGAAAACCTTTTCCATTTGTCCGAGTAAACCTTCCTGGTGCTTGGCCTCCTGGCTTCCAGAATAACATCCAGAACTGCTTGTGAAAGAGGGGCTGGTTGGATGTTTAATAGATTTGCCATGCAGCCAGGTTTAAGGTTTTTAGCTGGCTGTGTAGAATCTGTTTGTTTTGCTGCGTGAGTAAATGAGGTATTTGAGGCAATATCCATGGTGGGCTGTGAGCCATATTCTTCAATAGCGGGTACCAGTGCTGGCGTGGCCAGTCTGAGGCTATGAGAATCAGTCGAGGTTTCTCCTTTTTGACCTTCAAAAGAACCTTTGTGAGAAGAGGTAATGGAGGAAAGGCATATGCTGTCAGGTTTTTCCAACTGAAGGAGAGAGCGTCCACTTTCCAAGCTTGATGGTGGAATGTCCTTGTGCAAAATTTGGTCAGTTGGTAGTTTTGAGGACTGGCAAACAGGTCTATATTCGGAAGGCCCCATTTTTGAGTTATCATTGTAAATATTTGTGGGTCTAGTTTCCACTCATGGGGATCTTTGATGTTTCTGCTTGGGTCGTCTGCCAATATGTTTTTCTGTCCTGGCAGGAATTGAGCTTGTAACTGGACTTGGTAGGCCAGAGCTGTGTTCCATAAGATTATTGCTTGTCTGCAAAGAGGGTAGGAATGTGTGCCCTCTTGTTTGTTTATGTACCACATTACTGTGGTGTTGTCCGTCTTTATTGCAAGTTGTCCTGGATGTAGTAGATCCTTGAAGGCTGTCAGAGCTTTCTGTACAGCTAGCATCTCTTTTTGATTTATGTGCAGTTTTCTTTGTTCTGCAGTCCATAGGCCTTGAATGCATTGCCCTGCCATGTGTGCCCCCCAGGCATAGTCTGAAACATCTGTTGTGATAGTTTGCCTGGTTGGGGGCAAGGTGAAAGGCTGACCCTTGTTGAGGTGACATGCCTGTGACCACCATAGAAATTCCTGTTGAAGGCAGGGAATGAGAGATATCACTGTGTCCAAGCTGTGGCTGTGTTGAGACCATACGCTTTTTAGAGTACCACTGTAATTTCCTCATATGCAGTTTTGCAAATGGTATTATCAGAATGCAAAATGCCATGAAGCCCAAAGCCTGCAGAATTTTTCTTGCAGTTAATTGGGTCTTTGTTGCCATTGTCTTGAAATATTGAGTCAGTTGTAGTTGCTTGTCTGGTGTAAGATAAGCCTTCTGGGCCGTTGTGTCCAAGCTGGCACCCAGGAATGTCATTTATTGTGAGGGTACTAGTTTTGACTTCTTTTCGTTTACTGTGTACCCCAGACAATTTAGTAGATGCTTCACAAAGGCCAGATGATGTAAGAGAATGTCTTTTCTTTCTGCTTGGATGAGGCAGTCGTCCAGGTATGGATATATTTGAATTCCTCTTTGTCTGCAGAATGCAATTACTGGTGCCAGGCATTTTGTGAAAACTCTGGGCGCAGTAGATAAGCCAAAGGGCAGTGCAGAGAATTGATAATGGGTTGAACCTGCAATGAAACGGAGGTATCTTCTGCAACTTTGTCTGATAGGGACATGCAGGTATGCCTCCTTGAGGTCCAACGTTACCAGCCATGCTTCCTTGCCCAACATGGGAAGTAGCTGCTGTAGTGTTAGCATCTTGAATATTGGGACTTGTAAGTAAGTGTTTAGATTTGAAAGGTCCAGAATTGGTCTCCAAGCATTGTTCTTTCGGGGTACTAGAAAGAGCCTTGAGTAAAATCCTTGGCCTTGCTCTTGAGTCGGTACCCACTTAATGGCTCTCATGGCCATGAGAGTTGTAATTTGTTTTTGAGCCTCTGCCCTTTGATTTTGTGGCAGGTTTGGCATTCCTCTTTTCATTGGCAAGGTGTGAAAGTGGAATCTGTATCCTCGTAAAATTATGTCTAGGACCCATTTGTCCTTTGTGACCATGTGCCAGCTGTCTGCAAAAAGTGCTAGTTTTCCCCCCAAGGGAGCTGACAAAAGAGTTTTGTTTGGCCAGCTGAGGTGCAAGCCACTGAGTTTGCCTTCTGGTGGGTTCAGCCCTGTCTTCTCCTCCCTTCTGGGTTGGAGTGCCCCATTGGCGAGGTTTATACTGGGCTTGTGGTTGTCCTCTGCCCATTAGGCGCCTGTATTTACCCCTCTGAGGTCTGTCAGTGGCTGGAAAGGACCAATTTTTTATTGGCCAGTTTCTGCTGAAGCGAGGGGGTTGTACCTGTAGGAAATCTTTGACTGTCTGCATTGATTTCGCCTTATCTTCCATTTTCTTTAAAACTTCTTCTGCTTTAACTCCAAAAAGAACATCCTGCTGTAAGGAAGCATCTAGTAGTTTTGCTTTAACATGATCAGGCAGACTTTGTTCCTTTAACCAGGCATGCCTACGTATAACTGATCCAGTGACAGCTGCTCTGCAGGAGGCCTCCAAAGAATCAAACCCACATTGTAAGGAATGTTTGCCCACCTGCTCGGTGGCGTGCAACAAATCCTGTACTTCTTTCAATTCAGATTGTTGAGGGAGGGAGGTTATCTTTTGTTTTAACTGAGAGATTAGAAATTGCTGATACTTAAGCATATGAAATTGACAATTAAGAGCTCTCATAGCTAATGTGGCTGAGGTGTAAACCTTTTTCCCCCACCTGTCTAGTGCTCTTGAGTCCCTCTCAGAAGGTACTGGGTTTTTAGCCATGGAAGCCTTAGCCCCATTGGGACCCTGGGAGATAGTCTCTGGGTCAGCTACTGGGCTTTTGTACAGAAATTTGTGGGAATCAGGTACTCTGTACTAACTGTCAGGCTTAGCCGGAGCAGGAGGTAGAGAGTCTGGGTTGAAACTGGATTCTAAATAGACATCATCCACAATGTCCAAAACAGGTGTGATGGCTAGAGGTCTGTGTTGGGGGAGTAAAAGAAACTCTCTGGGTCTTTTCCTGGAATCAGAGTAATCCTGACCTTCCCAGTGAAAATGTTCCCTCATAGTGTGTAAAGTTTCCCCAAAAGAGTAGTCTTCAGGAGGGGAAGCTGACGGAATAGAGTCCTCAGCATCAGAATCTTCATAAGGAGAGTAGGAATAGTCTTGGTCCTCAGAGGAATCCGAAGAAATAGACAGTTGCTCAGAGGAAGCAGAATCTTCCTCTAGTCTAGGCCTTTTGTCAGGAGGAGGCTGTGAACCCCTGATAAGAGAAATCAAATCTTCAGCCATTTTGTTCATCTGTTTCTTAGGCATAGGGCCTTGAACAGGAGACTGAAGTGTAGTCTTTTTAGATTTAGGAGTCTTCGACTTAGAAAACGTTTTGACTGTGAGAGTAGTCGGTCTGAAAACGCCTTCAGAAACCGATGGCGTTTCAGAAGCACCGACGTCCTTAGAAGGTAAATCGTCAGAAGGGCCTGAAGTAAAAGGCTGCGTAGGCCTAGTACATTCCGTCAAAATATCCGTAGTGGTCTCGGGTTCCAGAACTGCGGTAGTCAGGGGCTGCGTCGGAGCCTCACTGATAACCGGAGACCGGATCAACCGAGGCCTCGGAATCGGGCTTAGGCCTGGGCTGTTGGTCCTTGTCCCTGTGCTTTTTGTGCACGCCGGTAGTCGGTAGCTCCAACGGCATGTTATAGTTAAATTTTCTGCCAAAAAAGTGTCGTGCGAAATCAAATCATCTTTTAATAGTACGCTTATTAAACCTAGCACAAAAACGACAAGAAGTGACGTCGTGATCAGGGCCAAAGCAAAGTATGCAATAAGAATGAAAATCCTTATGAGGTATTTGCTTCCCACAAGAAATACAATTGTTAACTTTTTCTGACATCGGTCTGAGGCAAGAAAAGTTTCCCTAACGGGGTACTTAGCTTTATAGAAGACTTCGGTCTGAAATTCGAATATCTCAGGAGTCGGCCGACCGGCACTTGCGAACTGCTTCTGCTTCGGGCACCGTGCGGCAAGAAAGATGGAAGAAAATGGCGTCGGTTGCAATATATGTACCCCTGGCGCACTGACGTCAGGGATGAGGTGACAGCAACCGACGTCGGACCAAGACTTTGGAAATCCGGCCGACTGCGGGACCGCCTGATGACAGGATAACCCAAGTGTGATGACTGCAGCAGGGTAACACGATGAACATCAACATCGGCTATACAGACCTTTGCTAACAGAATGAAGTCTTTGCTCTTTAAAATATTATCTGGATTTGGCATACCTTTCCTTCCAAAAGGCAAGCACCTTTTTAATTTCATGGCTGCAGTCAACATCTGCGGAGATCTTTGAGCTCATGAAAACAAAATCTGTCATTGCCTCTACCATTTTTTTTTTTTTTTTTTTGCTGAACAGTGGGCCATCTCTTTGCACTTTCTACCTTCAGTAACAGGCTCTTAAATTCCTCCTCACTTTGACCCATCAGAGTGGTACCATCTGCATACTTAAGGTTAATATTTCTCACAGCAATTTTGATTCCAGTATCTGATTCATGTAACCTAGCATTCTGCATGATACATTCAGCATATAAACTGAACAGAGTGACATTCTAGAAGCTTATCATACTCCTTTTCCAATCCTGAACTAGGTTGCTCCATATTCACTTTTAATGGTGGTTTCTTGCTCTGAATACAGATTCCTCAGGAGCCAAATAATGTTACCTGGTATCCTAATTTTTCTAAGAACTTGCCTTGTCAAGGTTGATACAGTCAAAGGCATTATAGCAGTCAGTAAAGCAGAAGAGAAAATACACTGGAACCCCTTTGCTTTCTCCATTACCCAATGGATGTTGTTAGCTGTGCCTCTGCTGTTGCTCGTCTTGTGTATTCAAGTAAGACGAGACTTGGGTGTTCGTTTAAGTAGCTTATTATACGCAAACACATCAGGATGGAAGACTGGAACATTAAACTTAAACAAACTGACTGGCTGCTACACACATGCATGCTTTCACTCCAGCTGCTCACTCAAAATGGCACTCTTGCTTGCATGTGCTCAGTACATATATGCACGTATCCATGGACTGGAATGGCTCTTAAAAAGGTACAACACACACTGATCTACATCCTCCCTCTTTGACTATTCTGTTCTACAATGAAAATGACAATTGGAAAAGCATGTAAATTATAGATATATATAAACAATAACAATCATGTCCAGGTTGCCATGTATTTAGGATTAGGTCTTGAGATATGATCTGACCTCGTAATGTAATAATTAGAACTGGGTTTAGCAACAGGGGACTTTCAATATTTTTTTCAGGGATACTTTTAGGAACAGACAATGAAATGTTCTCTGGAACAGGAACATTGGACAAATCACAGAATTAGTCTCTCTATTACAGATAAAATGCTGTAACACTGGCTCAGACACCATTAGTAAAGGTTTCCAATTCCGCCTGAATTCCATCCCTTGCGACTAAGTGAAGTACGATCTCGGTTCCTCACACAAATGTTTCACAAGTCCTATTCAGTCAAATACATTCGCTGTCTGCATCCTCATTCATTCCTTTTAATGGATTTATAGGCTAGCTGATTTTATCATAGTAGAACGTTTGGGACAAACGCTTCTTTAGGAGTTGAGTTTTTACTGCTTTGTTGTTTTTAGCACTCAAATTCTTGCCGATTGGTAGTGTGGTTCTGGTTTGTCTCGACATTAATCTCTGGTCAGGTGAACCAAGTAAATTGTCACAAAGAATGTTTCTGAGATTAAGCAAATTAAGAAAAACATCAGTATTATCATGCTTGGACTTCTCCATCAGTTGTTATGCACTTTGAACTGCACATTCAACTGTTCATGTTTCTAGTAGTCTCGAGTACCCACAAAGTCCCATGTTTCAGCAAATCTTTTCAACTGCTGACTTATAAACTGTGCACCATTGTCAGAAATGACTGTGCAGACTACCATGGACAGAAAAATGTCTCTTCAACTTTGTAATGACAGTGCTGGACATGAGATTAGGAACTATGTCAATCTTGAACCAATTTCAATAAGAGTCTACTAACACCAAGTAATACTGACCATTCCATTTGAAAATATCAATAGCTACTATCGACCAAGGTAGTTCAGGAATCTGGCTTAGCTGAAGTGGTTCTTTTTGTTGATGTGGTTTAGTACGATTACAAACAGAACAAGCTGAAAGTTCTTTCTAAATATCTTTTGACACAGAAGGCCAAAATACTAGTTCTCTCGCCCTTCTTTTGGTAGAAATCAGTTCCTAGGTGGCCACGATGCAAGACTGTAATATGCACTTGTTCCAAGGATTTTGGAACAATATACACTTGTTCCAAGGATTTTGGAACAATCACTTTGGACCCAACATGATGAAACCATCTTCCATCAAAATCTCATCTCTTTAAGGAAAATACAGTTGCACATATAGTGGTAAACAAGACTGCTTTGACGGCCATCCTCAACTGATAAAGTGGTTCAGCTTCTGGGGAATTCGATCTGAAGCTGTGCGAGTTCTGAGCTCATCAAGACGTGTGGAAGAAAAATTTCTAACTTCCATGACTTCAAAATCAGGTTGCACATTTTCATGCTGTTCAGTGTTTTTTCTGGGCAATCTGGATAAAGTATCAGCAAGATAAAAATTGCTGTTTGCATAAATTAAGTGAAAATTGTACTTTTGCAATTTCAACATCATGCGTTGCAATCCTGCAGGAGCTGTGTGCATTGGCTTTTTTAAAACAGTAACCAAAGGTTGGTGGTTAGTCTTGACTTGAATAGGTCGGCCATAAATATAATCATGGAACTTCGAACATGCAAACACAATTGCCAAGAACTCTTTCGCTGACCATACTGCATCTAAGTTTGGGTCAAAGTTCTGGCTGCACAGTCTACTGGTCTGCCCTCTTGAAGAATGACTTCACCGAGACCAACCTTCAAAGCATCACAAGAAAGAGTGACAGATTTGTGAACGTCATAGTATCTTAAAGTGGGTAGACTGGCAATTCTCTGTTTCAGGGCATAAGGACCAGGTTACATCCTTGTGCGCCAGCTCTCTTAGTCGTGCTGAACGGTCACTCTGGAATAAACTTGCCCAAATAGTTGACTATGCCAAGAAAACATTGTAAGGAGGTGACATTGTCTGGTACTGGCAGCTCAAGCATTGCAGTTTGCTTGGGAGGATCTGGTTATAAGCCTGAACTGGTAAACAAATGACCCACATAAGTAAGCGCTTACCCTTACCAGCGGATTATTTATAAATCTAAAGCTACTGTTAAAGACAGTAAAGGGCTTTATAAAATACACCACCCCTGAGCGTGCCTGCTCTTTATTGAACTTTCTAGTGTCTAAAAGGTCCATGTAGTGCCACCTAAGTGCTTACCCTTACCAGAGGATTAGATAATACTAATTCCACAGTTAAAAAGCCAGCAAACGGCAATATAAATACACCAATTCTGAGCCTGTCTGTTCTTTATTTATCATTTAAAGCAGAAAAAGGCTAATATAGCGCCACCTAAGCGCTTACCCTTACCAGTGGATTATTACATATTTCTAATCTCCACTCTTAAAAGCCAGTAAACGGCATTAAAAAAAACACAACATCCATATAGACAATCTTATGGGCCAGGGCTAAACGTACCCCCCTCCAGTGGTGCTTACAAAGGGGCATATAACTATTTGCAAATTAGAGTTTGGTATTGCTGCTATCAAATAATTAGATTTATATTTACAAACAGTGTTATACTTAGTTTAAGACTGCTGCTGTTAAGTAGAGTGGAATTTGTTTTTAACTGCTTTCTTTACTTATACTGCTAAAAAAAAAAGGCACATAGCTACTGCATTATAGAGTTTTGCATTGCTGCTACCAAAGATTTGGTATTGTTGATAACCAGAACTAATGTCCCTGTGAATGACTGTCTAATTTTATGTTTTTAGGTTTTTGGAAATGTATACAGGATATTGAAATATTTGTCTCTGGGAATGATTAGTGTTATTCTGAGTATTTATAACTCTGTTTTGTGATATCTCTTGTTTCTCATTTCTACCTTGTCTCTCTTGCCTCCTAAAGTTACCCTACTCATCCTGTGCTTCCAGTGCTAGTCAGCAGAAAGCTAAAGAACCCTCTCCAAATACTGGCGGGTCACCTCATTGCTTAACTACCCTACAATCCCTCTTTCAAGGAAACCAGTAAAGTATGTCTGATTAATAATTCCTACAAGAAAGACTTTCTATTTATTGTACCACTAGTACAATTGTTAAAGCCAGTCCTAAGGTAGGACAGCCAGCAGCCTCTACTCCCCTCTCTTCTATATCTTCGCTACCTCTCTCCTCCCACCAGCATAGATACCCCTCTTGTCTTACACACACTGTTCCTTGCTGTCTACCAACTTACTCCCTCTCATACAAGCCTGCAATACTTGCAATATCCACTAGGTGGCACCCGTATTCCAGCCATAATCTCTTCTTACCCTTTTCTCATGACCAGCTACTTATCCCAATTTCTTCAGCTTAGTTGTCCCAGAAGTGCTATTTAGTCCTCTCGTTTTTCTCTTCACTTCCACTGTCCACAGACAACTTTCTAGCCTCTATATTATTCAAACCTACCACCTGGAATTAGTCCAGCTGATTGTTTTTTGGTAACTGATTCATTATCTGTTTCTACCCACTTCATTCGCCCTGCGGGCTCACTCCGCTCCCACCCACCCCCAGGGGTCCTACCCTTATACTCACTTAACCACACCTGTTCCTCTTACCATTACTCTCTAACCACACCTCTTCCTCTTTCCATTACTCTCTAAACACACCTCTCGCTCTTACCACTAATCTTCAAACACACCCTTCCTCCTACCTTTACTCTCCCAACGCACTCCAATTAGCCAATTTCTTTCATATCTAACCACTCACCTCTCCCCTTTAATCATACCACACCCTTCTCCCTTCTTTCACCCCCACCCTTTTTTACTTCTATATTCCACCAACCGATAATCTATACGTATTCATACAATGTTTAAACCACCCACCCCATGTTATGTCCTACTCTTATTCACACTCTCACTACTACCCCCTTTAACCTTCACCCGTGTACTCACCTCCTTTGAACACCTACTATGTCCATACCTAAACTTACATAATAAGGAAACTAACTCTCCAATCTCTCCTCTCCTTTTTATCCATGCTAATATAACATCTTCACCTAACTACATACTTCCTAAGTATCATAGAACACGACACATAAAATACAACAATCTATATCCCAGGAAAGGCCTACTTCTACACAGCAATTTCTCTAACCCAAACTATCTAAGTCCAGTACTCTCATTAAAGAATGGTGACATCCACCCAAACCCAGGCCCAACAACTACTCCTACCTCTCTCCATAACCACAAACAATCACCTACTCATGTCCTCTCTAAACCATCTAACTCCCTCTTAACAGCTCATCTTAACATACGTAGCATTAACAATAAAGTAACTCAACTCCAAGCTCTAACTGAAGTCTACTCCTTTGATATTCTCTGCCTAACAGAAACATGGTTAAAACCTGTAACCAAAGACAATGAAATTTTCCCACCTGGATATAATATCCTGAGACTAGACAGAGTAACCAAGAAAGGTGGTGGGGTTGCTATACTATATAAATCTAGCTTACAATTAACCACTTACTACTGTAAACTACCCACAGACTCCAATGCAGAAATTCTTATCTCCAAACTTCATCTTAACAATGCCAAATCCATCTATATTATTTGTATGTATCTACCACCTGGTAACAACACTGCCACCATGGAAAATATACTTTGTTGGCTTTTCCAACACCTGCCCCAAGAAACCATTATCCTAGGCGACACAAATATTGATTGGAAATGCCACTGTAGCAGTCTCCCCACAACCCATATTAACCTATATGGGTATTCTCAAACCATTACCTCTCCCACCAGGATAAATACATCTAACAAGAAAAAAACCTTATTAGACTGGATTCTCATAAACCATCATCCTCACATTTATGAATCTGGAACTCTCCCTGAAGATTTAAGTGATCATTTACTTACCTACATCATCAGACATAAAACCAATACTCCCATTCCAACATCTATTAAAAACATCAGATCTAAAAATAACTTTAACTCTGAACTATTCCAAATGGAACTAAGAGCTTGCAACTGGTCTCCCTTACAACACCTCTCTTTAGATGAAGCCGTAAATAACTTTAACACTAACTCCCTTGCCATTCTCAACCACCATGCTCCAACCAGATTAATTAGAATCAAGACCAACTCTGCACCATGGCTGTCAAAGGAAACCAAACACAAAATAAATCTTAGAAATAACATTTGGGCAAAATGGAGAAAGACTAAAAACCCTGCAGATCAACAAACCTTTAGACAGCTTAGAAATGATACCAAGAAAGCTATAATTTCCGATAAAATAAACTACTACCTACAATCTCAACAAGCTAATCAAAACAACCCACAAAAATTTTGGACTAGCATTAACCAACTACTCCATCCAGGTCAATCTACTACTTCAAACCCTCAAAATACTGACCACAAAAATCCAATGCATACAGCCAATGCTTTCAATACCTTTTTTACTAATGCAATCCAAACACTAGCTAGTCAACTATCACCTAATAACTTTACTCTACCTTCCTATAAATCAACCTCACCTCCTCCTTTTCATATTCAACCTGTCCCAACAACATATATTCTAACCCTACTACAGAAAACTAAAACCATGCTCTCCCTCAGCAGACCAACTACCTGCTGAATTCCTACAACAATCAGCCAAAACTATTGTGTATCCCATTTTGATTCTAATCAATAGAACTATTACCGAAAGTCATATCCCTAGCTTATGGAAAATTTCCCATATTATACCCCTCCATAAAGGTGGACACTCCACTGAACTCTCCAACTACCGCCCTATTGCCCTTCTCTCTCCTTTGGCAAAGATCATGGAGAAATGCATTCACAGACAATTACTTGACGATCTTACCCAAAATAATTTACTTTCCAACTGTCAACATGGATTCAGACCTTCACATAGCACTACCACTGCCCTCCTTTCCTTCACAGATTGTATCAATAAAAACCGCAACCTTAACAAGCTCTCTTCAGCACTATTTATTGACCTGTCTAAAGCTTTTGACATGATAAATCACCAGATTCTCATAAAAATACTTAAATCCCTGTCACTTGATACATCTTCCATAAAGTGATTCCAGTCCTACCTGGATAAAAGACAACAGGCCGTACTATGGCATAAGTCTCTATCTACCCTCCTACCCGTTAACCTTAGTGTCCCTCAAGGGTCCATCCTAGGACCTCTCCTTTTTTCCATACTTATTAATGACCTTAATCTTGCCATCCCCCAAGCCACATGCATACAATATGCTGATGACTCCACACTGATATGCTCAGCCACTTCCTCTTCTGAACTTCACTCTCTTACCCAGAAAGTATTTAACACAGTTGAACAATGGTTTACACATAGGTGCCTTCTCCTAAACCCCAAAAAGATCAAACTCCTTCTCTTCTCTCCTACCCAAAAGTCCTCTCCCTCTTGATTTCTCAGTTATCTCCACCAATAAAACTATTATTATCACCAGACCCAACCACCAAACTATTGGGTATCACTATTGACAACAATCTGAACTTTGATATCCATATTAACAATACTATAAAAACGGTCAACAAAAAACTTGGCTCTCTCTATAGGATTAAAACCTTCCTTTTACCTATAGCTAAATCCACTGTAGCTCACACTCATCTAATCTCTACACTTCTTTTTGCATCACCCATTTTTACTAAGCTATCTAAAAATAACCTTAGTAAATTGGAAATGTCCTACAATAACATTGCCAGATTTGCTACAGGCAACCCATTTAGAACCCACCATTGCATTAACATAAAGCAGCTGGGGATGGCTGGAACTACAAAACCTGATTAAATTCCATCAACTTTCTATAGCACACAACACTCTTTACAAACCTTCCAAAACTCCTATTCTATCCACACTCATCACCCCCCTATAAAAATCTTAAATCATTAAGGTCTTCTCACAAACTTCTAGTACATACCTCTAAACCAAACAACAAGGCTGGTGACTCCCTCTTCTCTAATACTGTTGGAAAAGCCTGGAATCTCCTTCCCCAGTGAACTTTCCTCACTATCACTCTTCAAAAACAAATTGAAAGTGTTCCTCAGAACACACTGGTTATGCCTCTGTACTAACCCTGACTAGTTATGTGTCTCTTCATACTTTGCTATACCTACCCTTTCTACTCAAACTGTGATTCCTTCCTTTTGACCACAATTCTATCTCCCTCTAGATCACCACATAGTGTACCAGTATGCTATATAATGCCTGCACTCAGAACTGATGTATTTACTGAGTTAACCTGTTATTATGCATTGTTATGATGATTTTAGTTTAATGTTACCTATTTGTTATGTTGTTGTTCATTGTTCTGTCTTGGAGCCTTTCAACCCGGGCCTCTACTGAAAATGGACATGTATCCAGTTAGACTAGCCCGGTCAACAAATGTAAAATAAAAATAAAGTAACTTCTTGTAGTCTGAACTTGCATTTCAGAGGATTTAGCTTAAGATTCACTTCATGAGCACGTTCTAAAATTTTCCTGGTTTCTATCATGTTCGACTTCACCATTGCCTCCTACAAGAATAACATCTATTATAAGAGCACATGGATAGCCAAAAAAATAATTTGCTCCATCACACACTGAGAGACTTCACTGGTAGAATATATCCCAAATGGCACTCTCAAAAATCTGTACCTTCCAAACGGTGTACTGAAAGTGGTTAGCACTGAATATTTTCGGTCAAGCAAAATTTGCCAAAATGAACTTTTTGCATCTAAGACAGAAAAAAAAACAATGGCATTTAGCATAAGAGCAGAAACTTCCTCAACTGTGCACATTGGATGATGAGGTAATTTTAGTGCTTTATTCAAATCTCTTGAATCAATACATATTCCAATATCATCTGAGCTTTTCTTATGACTTACTACCATGGAGGATACCCATTCAGTTGGTTCTTCTACTGGACAAATTACTCCTAGACACACCATTCTGTCTAGCTCAGCTCTGACTCTGCCTTGCAGGGCTACTGGAACATTCCGTGGTGGTCTGATAACTGGGCTTACCTCGTGGTCTAACTTCATGGAGTACACCAACTGGGGGTTTGCCCAACTTGTCTTTGAAAAGATCAGCATAATCAGAAAAACAGTTTGTGCAAAATTTTTTATTGTTACATGTGCTTACATGGTGGACTTCTGCATTAAATGAAAGCAATCATATTTTCAAACTGTCTTTGAGGCCTAACAATGACTGCATGTGTCTCTTGTCTATGTAAAATTGCAAGTCATAGCTGTTCCCAGCAGAATAACATGAAAGCACTACAGAGCCTTCGGTCTGAATTTCTTCAGCACCATACACAACAAGCTTTGCACACTTTGCCAAATCAAGCTTCTCACCAACATTTACTTTGGCAAACATTTCTGAAGACATAACATTGCACTTTAAACGAGTATCAACTTTGAGCTCTACAAGTCGCCCATTAATCAGAACAGTACAAAATACTTCATTCTTTGCCAAGAAATCTAATGCATTGACTGTTTCATCAAGCACAGACACATCAAGATGCAGCTTTCTAATTGATTAACCTGCCTCTTTGAATGCTCTCTTTTAATAAAAGAATGCACCCCTTTTGATTTACAGAACCTTTTGAAATGATTCCACTTTTTACATGTGTGGCACTGCTGACCAAAAGCTAAGCACGTCTCTCATTTGGGCTCATAGCTACCTCCACAATTACGACAGTTGACTATGAAACCTGAAAGTTTTGCTGACTCACCCCTCTGCTTTACTGAGTGCGCCTAAGATTTTACTGTAGCTGTTCTTGGTTTTGCTGAAGCGACCATGCCCGTAGGCCTGTATCTTTTAACCTTGTGCTGAATACTATCAACATTAGCACTGCAGGGCACTGCAAGCATGTTTTTCTCATTTGTAAGCATATCCATGTAATTTTCTGTGAGCTTGTACATCTGACAAATATCTATGGCCTTATTCAATGTTAAATCACTGTCTTGAAGCAAAATCTTTCTCACTGCATCATCTTTAATACAACACACGTCTGTCCTTTATCAACTCATCTCTTAAATCACCAAATCTGTACATTTTTTCCTTGTTTCTCAAGTCCGTTATATATATATGCTGCAAAAGTTTCACCAGCCTTTTGATCTCTTGTAAAAAATATGTACCTTTTCATTGTAATATTCATTTGGGGGTTACACATTTTTCTAAATTTACCCTTTAGGCACTCAGGATCTTCTCACGTTTCAGTGAGTACCACAATATGGCAGTCTTCCCCCTCCCCTGCATACACAGCTGGGGCATACACAAATAAATGCTTCCTTTCAATGGCTGCTGAACAAGAAAGATTAAGCAGAATAAATGACTTTGTACATGCGTCTTTATCAGAAAAAGCAACCTGTATGAAAATATCATACTCTTGCTTAAACACACTCTAGTTTTCTGCAGCATTATTATCAAACACAACTGGACCAGGTCTGCAAAATCCTTCTGCCATGCCAACAAAATGCTTTTATAATTCTGTTCAAATGCACACACCAGGTACTCGAAAAATATTCAACTGTGCAACAATCTCTTTAAAATGACTACATTCTGTGAAATCCCAGATACTGCACACATTGCAAACACATTGCATAACTTGGATATTTCGAACAGCTTTAGTTAATATGAAAGAAGCACACAGCAAAAAAATATGGTAGTCTTCCCTTTTTAATACATTTTATGCAATTCTGAAGTTATTTCAAGCATTTTTGTAAGCATTTTGAGTACTTTTTTAATAAATATATCGTACTTGAACATTTCAGTTAATTAGAAACTCTTTTTGAATGGTTTTAATGCTTTGTTTTGTACTTATTGAGTAAAAAATCATTTAAACAAGTTTTAGTACCTGGATTTATTTTACTGACCTATTTGCAAGTCGTTTGAACTTCAGATGGTTGACTTCTGTATATTTCTCCAGTTGGGGCTGCACACCTCATGGCCTTGAGGTTTTACTCTGGGCCCCATTCTGACACCATGTTGCTTGTCTTGTGTATTAAAGCAAGGAAACCAAAGAACAAGGCAGAAGCCCTCACAGTCCTAAACGCAATTTATTAAAACAGAAAATCACAGCGTTTTCGCCACACACATATGGTGGCTTCTTCAGAGGATACAAAGGCAACCAAACACAAGCAGTTAAATACTGAAAGTTAATTGAAGTCAACTGCTATCAATTAACCACAAATTATGCAACAAGATGCCTGCATTAAACTGAAGAAGTAAAATGCAAAAAGCCTCAGGCATAGTTTAAATACATGCTAAACTGTTGATGTAGTTAAAAGACTGTGACAATACAAAAAGACACAATATTTTGACACAGTCAAACCCAAATAAAATTCAGTATATTTCCTAAGAAATAAAAATACACAAGAAAAAAGTGTCACAAAATTGTATGTACATTTAAAAAGCAAAATGCTAAATAGTCATTCCCAAGTATACATTATTTTAAAAAGGGGAACGACATAATAAAGCAAATGAATAACTTTTTACTAAAAGTTAATATAAATTCCAAAGATGTAGACAACCCACATCTAAAGTGTGACCTTAAAATTAAGTAAAAGTACTAAGTGTAAATATAACAACCTAAGCCAAACCTTGCTAGGTGAAATACCAACAAAAAGGTAGAAAGCAGTGCCACCAAGTGGCTTGACACTGTACCCACACATAGTGGGCTGATGCAAAAAGGACTAAATCAAAAGTGTCAAGGCAAATGTGATTCTTAAAGTAAAAAGGGAACAACTATCTCATATACGATTTTAATTTGAGATAAGGTGCAATATTACAGCTTTCATTCAACCCCGGAGGGTAGAAAGCGTTAAGCTTAAGTTGCCAAATCAATTCATTTGTCTCAAGTATAAGAGCACTAGGTCCACCACGAGGATGAACAGGGAGGTGGTCAATCCCCATAAAAGAGAAAGCATGCCCAGGAAAAGAACAGATATGCTTGGCAAGGGCATTATCAAGTCTCTTATTCCTGATGGCATATAAGTGCTGATACAATCTGTCTTTAAGCCTACTGTCCGTCTTTCCGACGTAGAATGCTGGACAGCATGTGCAAAAAGCAATATAAACTACTGTTTTCGTGTCACAGGAAATACGATGATGTATAAAATATTTCCTTCCTTCAATGCAAAACTACTACCTGTTTTGATATGTGAGCAGAAGTTACAGAAGCCGAGGCAAAAGAACCATTACTTCTAGCACTACAAGTGCCATAAGGAGTCTGTAACAATTCTTTGATGTTTCTACCTCTTCTAAACACAACAACAGGTCTATCACCTAACTTCTCACCTACAGGTGCATTACTGGTGATAAAAACAGTTTTAAACAAAATGTTCTGTATTGCATACGAGTTCACCCCAAATGTGGAAATGAAACTACAAGTAGAGGCCCTATGAGAGGCAGGTTCAATAGGAGACATGGCATCGGAAAAGTTGCCAGAGGCACTAGATCTACGAACCGCCACAGTGCAAGGCAACTCTTCTTGAAGCAAGAGAGGTCTGTAAAACCCACTATTCCTTTTATTCAAGACCTCTTCTATTAGTTCAGACACAAGAGTAGCTGGATAGCCACGGCTGACGAAGAGGTTTGTCAAAAATTGACATTCAACGTTAAAGTCTGACAATTGACTACAAATTCTCACAGCCCTCACAAGCTGCCCTTTGACTATTGCTTTTCTAAGTTTAAAGGGGTGAGAACTGGTATAATGAAGGAAGGAATTCACGTATGTATCTTTCCTATAAATTGTGGAAATTAACCTTCCTGTAATACCGTCCCTAGTCAGTTTTACATCAAGGTAATTCATGCTAACACCATCAAACTGGAAAGTGAATTTAAGAAACGGTGTTGTACTATTGATGTAATCGACAAAACTCTGTGCTGTTAAATGATCACCCCTAAAAGAATAAAATGTCATCAAGGTACGAGTATAGTAGAAAAGTTTACCATTCCACTCTGAGTTGTTTAAAACAAAATTTCTTTCCCAATAGGACATAAAAGGTTGGCTACGGCTGCCCCACATGGGGAGCCCATGGCAACCTCTTTGAATGTAAATGTCTTTTCAAACAGGAAATAATTTGATGACAAAATGATGTTAAGCAACTCAGTAACATTATTAATGACATTAATAGAGCCTGAAGCTCACGCAAAAGCAAGTCAATCCACTCAATGGCCTCCTGATGTGGTATGGATGTATAAAGATCGACCACGTCTATGGTCAAAAGTTAACATCCATATCCAACTCAAGCCCATTTAGGTCAGAAAGAAAAGACCATGAGTCTTTACAAATAGTAGGTACACTGTCAACATACTGGTTCAGTAAAGTATCCACGAATTTTGAACAAGGGTAGGTGAGGAAAGCCTACCATCTATCAGTGCCCTCGTAGGTGGATCCCCAAGGTTTTGTGAATCTTGGGGATTCCAAACATGACAGGGTCTTGGCGTGGAAAATGTCTATATATTTATATGTCTCCTCATCTATTCTGCCGGTGATGAAAATATCTCTCAGATAACCCCTAATCCTACTGGCACTGATATTCATCTCGTTGACAGATGAGATTTCATATGAGTCAGAATCAAGGACCCTGTGCATTCTTTCTACATAGTCAGCCTGCTCAAAGATGGCCAAACCGCCACCTTTATCAGGCTTGATGATCCTGACCCCGACATTGCGGAGGTCACGTAATGCTTCAAGTTGGTCCTTGGAAATATTGAAGCGGCTAGTACCAACACAAGGCCGCTTCAATAAAAACCTGATGTCCAACTCACAGGCACTCTCAAACATTTTTAGGACCACATGGAGGGGCGGGTTGAAAGTACTAGGCAGTTTCAGCTTCGAGACCAGGGAGTCTGTGGAAAAGTTAAACAGAAGTTTCAAATTTCTGTCAACGAGATGAATATCAGTGCCAGTAGGATTAGGGGTTATCTGAGGGATTTTTTCATCAACGGCAGAATAGATGAGGAGACATAGAAATATATAGACATTTTCCACGCCAAGACCCCTGTCATGTTTGGAATCCCCAAGATTCACAAAAACCTTGGGGATCCACCTATGAGGGCACTGATAGATGGTAGGCTTTCCCTCACCTACCCTTGTTCAAAATTCGTGGATACTTTACTGAACCAGTATGTTGACAGTGTACCTACTATTTGTAAAGACTCATGGTCTTTTCTTTCTGACCTAAATGGGCTTGAGTTGGATATGGATGTTAACTTTTTGACCATAGACGTGGTCGATCTTTATACATCCATACCACATCAGGAGGCCATTGAGTGGATTGACTTGCTTTTGCGTGAGCTTCAGGCTCCTATTAATGTCATTAATAATGTTACTGAGTTGCTTAACATCATTTTGTCATCAAATTATTTCCTGTTTGAAAAGACATTTACATTCAAAGAGGGTTGCCATGGGCTCCCCATGTGGGCAGCCGTAGCCAACCTTTTATGTCCTATTGGGAAAGAAATTTTGTTTTAAACAACTCAGAGTGGAATGGTAAACTTTTCTACTATACTCTACCTTGATGACATTTTTATTCTTTTAGGGTGATCATTTAACAGCACAGAGTTTTGTCGATTACATCAATAGTACAACACCGTTTCTTAAATTCAGTTTCCAGTTTGATGGTGTTAGTATGAATTACCTTGATGTAAAACTGACTAGGGACGGTATTACAGGAAGGTTAATTTCCACAATTTATAGGAAAGATACATACGTGAATTCCTTCCTTCATTATACCAGTTCTCACCCCTTTAAACTTAGAAAAGCAATAGTCAAAGGGCAGCTTGTGAGGGCTGTGAGAATTTGTAGTCAATTGTCAGACTTTAACGTTGAATGTCAATTTTTGACAAACCTCTTCACAACCGTGGCTATCCAGCTACTCTTGTGTCTGAACTAATAGAAGAGGTCTTGAATAAAAGGATTAGTGGGTTTTACAGACCTCTCTTGCTTCAAGAAGAGTTGCCTTGCACTGTGGCGGTTCAGAATCTAGTGCCTCTGGCAACTTTTCCGATGCCATGTCTCCTATTGAACCTGCCTCTCATAGGGCCTCTACTTGTAGTTTCATTTCCACATTTGGGGTGAACTCGTATGCAATACAGAACATTTTGTTTAAAACTGTTTTTATCACCAGTAATGCACCTGTAGGTGAGAAGTTAGGTGATAGACCTGTTGTTGTGTTTAGAAGAGGTAGAAACATCAAAGAATTGTTACAGACTCCTTATGGCACTTGTAGTGCTAGAAGTAATGGTTCTTTGCCTGGCTTCTGTAACTTCTGCTCACATATCAAAACAGGTAGTAGTTTTTGCATTGAAGGAAGGAAATATTTTATACATCATCGTATTTCCTGTGACACGAAAACAGTAGTTTATATTGCTTTTTGCACATGCTGTCCAGCATTCTACGTCGGAAAGACGGACAGAAGGCTTAAAGACAGATTGTATCAGCACTTATATGCCATCAGGAATAAGAGACTTGATAATGCCCTTGCCAAGCATATCTGTTCTTTTCCTGGGCATGCTTTCTTTTATGGGGATTGACCACCTCCCTGTTCATCCTCGTGGTGGACCTAGTGCTCTTATACTTGAGACAAATGAATTGCTTTGGCAACTTAAGCTTAACGCTTTCTACCCTCCGGGGTTGAATGAAAGCTGTAATATTGCACCTTATCTCAAATTAAAATCAGATATGAGATAGTTGTTCCTTTTACTTTAAGAATCACATTTGCCTTGACACTTTTGATTTAGTCCTTTTTGCATCAGCCCACTATGTGTGGGTACAGTGTCAAGCCACTTGGTGGCACTGCTTTCTACCTTTTTGTTGGTATTTCACCTAGCAAGGTTTGGCTTAGGTTGTTATATTTACACTTAGTACTTTTACTTAATTTTAAGGTCACACTTTAGATGTGGGTTGTCTACATCTTTGAATTTATATTAACTTTTAGTAAAAAGTTATTCATTTGCTTTATTATGTCGTTCCCCTTTTTAAAATAATGTATACTTGGGAATGACTATTTAGCATTTTGCTTTTTAAATGTACATACAATTTTGTGACACTATGTCTTGTGTATTTTTATTTCTTAGGAAATATACTGAATTTTATTTGGGTTTGACTGTGTCAAAATATTGTGTCTTTTTGTATTGTCACAGTCTTTTAACTACATCAACAGTTTAGCATGTATTTAAACTATGCCTGAGGCTTTTTGCATTTTACGTCTTCAGTTTAATGCAGGCATCTTGTTGCATAATTTGTGGTTAATTGATAGCAGTTGACTTCAATTAACTTTCAGTATTTAACTGCTTGTGTTTGGTTGCCTTTGTATCCTCTGAAGAAGCCACCATATGTGTGTGCAAACGCTGTGATTTTCTGTTTTAATAAATTGCGTTTAGGACTGTGAGGGCTTCTGCCTTGTTCTTTGGTTTCCTTGCTTTCAGACGTTTGTGGATTTTTTCAAGTGTTTACCAGTCTTGTGTATTAAAATAAGGCAATGAGGCCTGGGTGTTCATATAAGTAGTTTATTATGCACAAACACATCAGGAGGGATAACTGGAACATTAAACAAGCTAACCAACTGACTTACTGTTGCACATATACAGGGTTTCACTCCGGCTGCTCACTCAAAATGGCACTTTTGCTTGCACATGCTCACTACTTACATGCATGTACCCATGGACTAGAATGGCTCTTAAAGGTACAACACACACTCTGATCTACATCTGCCACTTCTAAAACCATCCTACACAGCCGGCAGTTCTCTATCCACATACTGCTGGAGGCTGGCTCGCAGGATCTTGAACATTACTTTGCTATCTTGTGAAATGCAATTGTTCAATAATTTGTGCATTTTTTAGCATTGCCTTTTTGGGACTGGAATATAAACTGAACTTTTTCAATCGAATGGCCACTGTCCTTTTTTCCAAATTTAATGGCAAATTCCATACAACACTGTGACAGCACCATTTTGCAAGATTTTGAACAATTCAGCTCAACTCCATCACTTCCTGTAGAGTTATTAGCAAGCCTTTCTAGGGGCCCATATAACACAACTCTCCAGAATGTTTGGCAGTAGATCACAGAACATGCCATTATATGTGTTAGTGATGTTGGGGTAGCTTTCTATAATATTTCTGTATATTCTTGACACTTTTGCTTAATTTCTTCTGCTTTTGTTTGGATCCTCCCATCTTTGCCTATTACGCTCATGTTGATCTGGAAGTTTCCCTTAATATTAATATTTCAGAGCCACATGGGATATATGCAAATGACCCTTATGAACACCAGGTGTTTCAGCTAATTGTCGATTCTGAATGTCCATGATTTGTTTTGTCATTTTAAATGGACAATTTCAGGCCAATAAAGCCAAACCCCACTAGCTGTGGATATGCATATTTCTGCCTTGTTGAGAGGTCATTCATTGGAAAATCCAGTTGGCTGGAGTTTTCATTTAGTTTTTACTGACTGGTTTTTCAGTGCGATCTTCTCACTTATTGTTTTAGTTTAATATTAATCTTTCTGAACACGGATTTCATCTTTCTCATTCTATTTCACTCCAGATCTTTTCACTGCTCAATTATGCCTTTCCATCTATTCCTGCTACTCTCCAAAACTCTGCATTCAATTTGACGTATTTTTTTTTCACATCTATATTGCCTTTTGCTCTCCTTTATTCCACAGCCATTTGTAATGCCTTCCCAAGATGGTCATTTTGTTTTCTTTTTTTTTTTAAACATCTTTATTGAATTATCACTTGTGACATAGGCAAAATTACATTTCTATAAAGGTAATCAAACTGTATTAATAAGTTCATGTTTATAAACATTATACTTCATATATTACTATATATCATATAACCTAAGAAACTTTACATAAATTATTTAATTCCTGCCCCCCCCCCCTTTTTAAGGGAACATTTTTATTAAGCCATCACTTATGACATAGGCAATCATACATTTATATAAATGAAAACAAACCACACAAACACAATATTAGTTGCAAGCATTTTACATCACAAACCATACTGACACTCCCAGATGCAAAGATTAATCATCATTTTCAGTCAAATAGTACACATCTCATTTAAAGGAACAATCCCAGTGTTTAAAATTCGGGTCCAAGTTTAAGCTGACTAGTGTAACACCCACTTTAATGATGTCACGTAAATTCCCACCCACAGTGTCATTTTACTTTGAACATCCTGTGATTCTACAGTTCCAATATTGTTTTAGTTTCCAGTGTGAACGCATCCTTGGGTTTGCGTTCCTCTCAAATTCCTTTATACTCTAGAGTTTACTACTTTCTACCCTGTCAATTTCTGCAAAAATAAATAAATATTGAGATATTATGATCCAGTTTTATGCTCACTGCATGTTCTCGTATCTTCTTTTCAGCCAGTGTTGTTTAAAAGCATTAACTCACTTGTTTCCTGCCTGCTTGTGATTCCATTTAATACACTATAAGAAAGACAGCTTGTATAAAGCTAAACAAAACTGAAGACTTTACGAAGACAAATATTGAGCGCTTGTCCTGCATTTCATTTAGGGACTCCTGCCTCCTGAATCCACAACTAAAGTGCTCACCATTTGTTCTAGTAAACTGGGTCCACTACTTTGAGTAGCACAAAATGTTTATTTATTTTAATGTAAATCATTGAAAACAAGGGAAGATGTATAGCTAAAATGCTGTAAAAGTTTAGTTTGTATTACTGCAAATCAGCTAGTAGCTATGCCCACAGCACATAAAGTAAGGCTGGTTTACTGTTCTCAAAGCCATTTTGCAATAACAGCGCTTGCTGATGAAACAACAGCAACAAGGACTTGGGAGGGTCCGAATTATTATGAACACGTTAATGCTCCAGACTTACTTGTTTGCATTCAGCACATTTTATCGCTCACCTTATTGGCTCAAGAGTTCTGGACAAAGAAAAATAAGATTTGAAATGGGACACTTTGCAATCTGCTTTAGTTTTGCACCTATATGCATTTTTTGAATAATTTGAAGTATAAAACTGCAAAAGTAGTTTTCTAGTAAATATAAAAAATGAGGACTGGGCAAAAGTCAAGGATATATTGAAAAAAGCATTTAATTTCAGAGTAATCAGAAACTGTGCAATGAAAACTCTGCAATGAGATGCAAGACTAAAGTACTTGCTATTTCTTTTAATTGTGCTTTTCCTACTTTTGCATTACACAAGCTTTTAGTATTTGTGTATTTTATTACAATTGCTGGTGAATTTGTAGGTAAAAAATCTTTAAAAGTTCAAATGGTACCAGTTCAATGCTTTGCACACAGCAGCTTACAGCTACCTTCTTGTTTATGGCTTCCATAACAACGGTTACCGGCAAAACGGTAAGGAATCGCGAGTGTATTTTGCCTTATAAAAAGTAAGTGCGAAGCACTGCTAACATCAAGTTAATGTTTCCGCCTATGTTTTATTATTATTAATGGCCTTTGACCTAACAAATAATAGGTCTAGCAAAAGGAAAATACAAGAACACTGCAATATATTAAAAACAACTGCATAATGAAAAAGCAGGAGAATACTTCATTAAAACAATCATTGAACACTTTCAAATCCTTACATACTTCATCAGACATATGCAATGTAAGATGGCATGAAAGCACTCACTATTTGTTTTAATAAAATGGTCCCCTGCTATTGGATTATACATGTCTTTTTAATGTAATGCATTTTTATCACAACTGCAGATGTAGCTATAGTTAATAAAGTTCATGAGTATTATTGATGCTGTTTTCCAGCACTTAAGGTGTTGCAACATATTCCTTCATAGAAGCAAAGTTGGTAGTGCATTTATATGATAACACCAGTGGCAGACTACTTAAATGCATATGCAGAACACCACTTATTTCTACATTCTGGGATTTAACTGGACAGTGTTGCTTGCTTGGCATACCTCTTATCAACCTCTTAGCACAAGAAATCTGGACAAAGCCTACAATAATGGGTGAACAAAGGCCCAAAAATAGGGACATATTATGAATATGTCTCTCCTAAACTTAAAATGTTGCTAGAATAACAGGGTTTGAGCAAGCATGCATTTTCTGAAGGATAAGAAGATGAAACTCATATGTATGTCATTATTTAGTTACTTCAATCCTCAGTGATTTGCCAGAAAAACACACATTTTTGTAAGGAGTAGACCAAAACTAGGAGGCACAAATCTGGACAATGGGTGAAAATCTGGACAGTCGAGAGGTTTGCATTTGATAATGTATTCATTTATCATGGGCTATGAACAGGGTGCAGTGACTGTATAATAAACTTGCCAGTAATTGAGTGTGTTTGCACTTAGAGTAGTCACCTTTTCAAATACACAGACTGAGTGACTTTTTAATGGAAACAAGAATAGGCAGGACAAACCATATGCACAACCAGTGCAAAGCACACTACTTCACCGTTTTAACAAATAAAAGCTCATTCTTGCAAAGTTTGAGTTGTTTCTGTTTTTTTCTGCTAATATTAAGATATTTTCGGTACGGATTGTTTTATACAACCAGTAGGGGAAACTTTGTAAATATATGTGTCCATAAATTATAAAGCCATTTGTTATTTTTGAGTCCTGTTCCAGATGCAGTTGCCTAAATAAGGACTGTCCATAGTAAAAGAGAAACAGGTGTTAACCCTTGTTTACAGCTTGTGTTAAATGTAATCATTTTTACCATATGCCAGAAATATGAAGCAAGATTAATTTCAATGTGTTTTTGTTAATGCTCAAGTTTTAGTTATGAAATGGTACTTTTATTAACCATTAAAATTCAAAAGAAATATTATGCAGTCTAATCTGCAGTAGAACAAATTACATAAGAGTACAGTTTTGTACCTACCATAAATGTACATGTTCGAGTGTAAACACTGATGCAGTCATCACACTTGGGTTATCCTGCCGTGAGGCAGTCCCACAGTCGGCCAGAGTTCCAAAGTCTTGGTCCGGCGTCGGTTGCTGTCGCCTCCTCCCTGACGTCAGTGCGACAGGGGTATAAAAGATGCAGCCAATGCCATTTTCTTCAGTTTTTCTTGCCCCAGATGTCAGGTGCCCCCAAAAAGGTAGGCAATTCAAATTGCTAGCAAAAAATGCAAAAGCAAAGCAAACAGCCATTTTTAGTTACCAGCAAATACTCCCCATAGGTAATAAAGGGTAGATGCCATAGGTAAGTACCAGAAAGTAAGAGGGGAAGGAGGGAGGGTAACCTGGACTGCAGCAGTGTTTACACATGAACATCTACATTTATGGTAGGTACAAAACTGTACTATGTTCATCGTGTTACATTGCTGCAGTCATCACACTTGGGTGGAGTCCCAAAGCTGAGGTAGGGAGGCTGGATCTATAAGGCATTAGGGGAGGCTATAAGGCCCTGCAGTACAGCAGTGGTGAAGCCAGCTCTGGATTTGGAGTATAAAGGCAAATGGTAATGTTTTAAGGTATGCACAGAACTCCATGTTGCTGCTTCCAAAATATCCTTGGTAGGTACTCCTCTGAGGTAGGCAGTTGAAGTGGCTGTTGCCCTGGTGGAGTGAGATCTAATGCTGCTAGGTACAGGTTTACCATGGTGGGTATAGCAGAAACGTATACAGTGTCCTATCCATTTTGAAACAGTCTGCTTTGAAATGGCTTTTCCCTGTGCTCCTGCAGCATATGCTACCAATAATTGCTCAGTTTTTCTGAAAGCTTTGGTTTTGTCCAAGTAGAAGCGTAACTGTCTGTGAATGTCCAAAGAATGGACAAAAATGGATAAAATGTTGGCAAGTGAATAGTTTGGTTTAGAGCCACACTTGATACCACCTTTGGCATAAACATAGGGTTAGTTCGTAAAGACACCCTGTCCTGGTGGAAGATGAGGAAAGGTTCCACTGCCATTAGTGCCTGTAATTCTGAACTCTTCATGCTGATGTTATTGCCAATAGCAGAGCAGTTTTCCAAGAGATGCATTTTAATTCTGCTGTGTTAGCTGGCTCAAACGGAGGTAAAGTTAATTTTTCCAAAACAAAGTTGAGGTCCCAAGTTGGTGTGGGTGCTCTACGGGGCGGTCTTATGTTTTTAGCCCCTCTGAGGTATTGTTTGAGCAAAGAATTAGAAAAAATTGGTGGATCCGTGTTGTAATGAGCAGAGATAGCTGAGGCGTGGATCTTGATGGATGAAAAAGAGACGCCCTTGCCCAGCATCTCAGTTAAGTATTGCAGTATCTGAGGAATGTTTGGGACAAGAGGATCAAGGCTGTGCGCTTGGTTCCATGCACAGAATCTCTTCCATTTATCCGAGTATTCTTTCCTGGTGCTAGGCCTTCTGGCCTCCAGAATGATATCCATAACAGCTTTGGAGAGAGGTATTGCTTGCTTGGCTAAGGAATTTTTCATGCAGCTAGATTTAAGGTCTTTAGCTGGCTGTGAAGTATCTGATTGTTGTGCTGTGTCAGCAGCTGTGGGATCTGAGGCAAAATCCAGGGTGGTTCTTGTGCTAAGTTCTTTAAGATTGGGTACCAGTGCTGGCGTGGCCAGTCTGGTGCAATCATGATAATTTTTGGCTCTTCCTGCCTGGCTTTTATGAGTACCTTTGGAAGGAGAAGTAAAGGAGGGAAAGCGTATACTTGTAGTTTTTTCCAGCTGAATGAGAGGGCATCCACTTTCCATGCTTGTGGATGGTAGCTCCTTGTGCAGAATTTCTGTAATTGGCAGTTCTTTGGGGAAGCAAACAGATCTATGTCTAGGTTCCACCATTGTTGTGTTATCATTCTGAATATTTGAGGGTTCAGTTCCCATTCGTGTGGGTCCATAATGTTTCTGCTTAGGTCGTCTGCCAGTGTGTTTTTCTCTCCTGGCAGGAATTGTGCTTGCAGGTGAACTTGGTAGTTTAGATATGTATTCCACAAGATCATGGCTCGTCTGCAGAGGGGGTAGGAGTGCATGCCCCCTTGCTTGTTTATGTATCACGTAACTGTGGTGTTGTCTTTCTTTAGTAGTAATTGTCCTGTATGCAGTAGGTCCTTGAAAGCTATAATAGCATTTTGTACAGCTAGCATCTCTTTTTGATTGATGTGGAGATGTCTTTGCTCTGTGGGCCACTCGTCCTGGATACATTTTCCTGCCATGTGTGCTCCCCAAGGGTAATCCGATCCATCTGTTGTCAGTGTCTGCCTGGCTGTGGGTTGAGTGAAAGGCTGTCCCTTGTTGAGGTGACAAGCTTGTGCCCACAATCGAAACTCCTGTTGTAGGCAAGGAATTAGTGGTATAACTGTTTCCAAACTTTGACAGTGTTGAGACCATATGCTCTTTAGGTACCATTGTAATTTCCTCATATGCAGTCTGGCATATGGAATTAGTAGTATGCAAGATGCCATGTAGCCCAAACCCTGCAGAAGTTTTCTTGCAGGGAGTTGGGTCTTTGTTGCCATTAATTGAAAATATTGAGTCAGTTGTTTTTGCTTGTCTGGCATGAGATAAGCCATCTGGGTCGTTGTGTTCAAGCTGGCACCCAGGAATATTATCTGTTGTGAGGGCACTAGTTTTGATTTCTTTTCGTTTACTGTGTACCACAGGCAATTTAATAACTGTTTTACGTATGCCAGATGCTTTAGCAAAATGTCCTTGCTCTCTGCTTGAGTCAGGCAGTCATCCAGGTATGGATACATTTGAATTCCTTTTTGCCTGCAAAATGCAATTACTGGTGCCAGGCACTTTGTGAAGACCCTGGGCGCAGTAGATAAGCCAAAGGGCAGTGCAGAGAATTGATAGTGCATTGAACCTGCTAGAAATCTGAGGTATCTTCTGCAATTTTGTCTGATAGGGGACATGCAGGCATGCCTCTTTGAGGTCCAAAGTCAACATTTTGAATTTTGGAACATCCAGGTAAGTGTTTAGTGTAGAAAGGTCCACAATGGGTCTCCAGGCTTTGTCCTTTCTGGGACCCAGAAAGAGTCTTGAGTAAAATCCTTGTCCTTGTTCTTGTGGTGGTACCTTCTGAATAGCTCTCATGTCCAAGAGTGCTGTAATTTGTTTTTGAGCCTCTGCCCCTTGATTTGGTGGCAGATTTGGCATTCCTTTTAACCTTGGCAAGGTGTGGAAATGGAACCTGTAAAGTACAGTTTTGTACCTACCATAAATGTAGATGTTCGAGTGGTTATGTTGCTGCAGTCATCACACTTGGGTTATCCTGCCGTCAGGCGGTCCCTGCAGTCGGCCTGAATTCCAAAGCCTTGGTCTGGCGTTGGTTGTCGTCGCTTCTTCCCTGACGTCAGTGCGGCAGGGGTATAAAAGAGGCAGCCAACGCCATTTTCTTCAGTTTTTCTTGCCACAGACGTCAGGTGCCCCAAACTAAGAAGGCAAAATAAAAAGCTTGCAAAACATACCTTAGTGTAAAACAATAGTAGTAGTTGTAAGCAAATACACCATATAGACATGCATCCCAAAGGTAGATGTACATGAAGGTATAATAAAAGTCTTGTTAGGTAGAGGGGATGGAGGGAGGGTAACCTGGACTGCAGCAGCATAACCACTCGAACATCTACATTTATGGTAGGTACAAAACTGTACTATGTTCATCGTGCTATGCTGCTGCAGTCATCACACTTGGGTAGAGTCCCAAAGCTATGGCTGGGTGGTAGGAACTAAACTGGGTTAGGTGCAGCTAAGATGCCCTGCAGAACTGCAGTGGCAAACCCAGCTCTGGTTTTTGAGTACAGAGGAAGGTGGCAATGCTTGGTGAAGGTGTGCACTGAACTCCAGGTAGCTGCCTCCAGAATGTCCTTGGTTGGGACTCCTCAGAGGAAGGCTGCTGAGGTTGCTGTAGCCCTGGTAGAGTGAGACCTAATAGTAACAGGCACTGCTTTCCCATGGTGTGAGTAGCAAAAGTGGATGCAATGTGCTATCCATTTGGAGATGGTCTGTTTTGAAATAGCCTTTCCTTCTGAGCCTGGTTCATAGGACACAAGGAGTTGGTCAGATTTTCTGAAGGCCTTAGTCCTGTCCAAATAGTAACGTAACTGTCTGTGAATGTCCAAAGAGTGAAGGAGTATTTCTCCTTTATTCTGTGGGTTTGGATAAAAGGTGGGCAAGTGTATGGTCTGATTGAGAGCCACGCTGGATACTACCTTTGACATGAAGGAAGGGTTGGTGCATAAAGATACTCTGTCCTGATGGAAAATGATGAAAGGTTTCACTGCCATAAGAGCCTGCAGTTCTGAGACTCTGCATGCTGAGGTGATAGCCAGCAGCAGGGTTGTTTTTCATGACAAATATTGAAGCTCTGCTGAAAAAGCTGGTTCGAAAGGAGGAAGTGTTAATTTTTCCAGCACAAAATTTAGATCCCAAGTTGGAGTTGCTGGTTTTCTGGGGGGTCTTATATTTTTTGCCCCTCTGAGAAACTGCCTTAGCAAAGGGTGAGAGAAAATGGGAGGAACTGTATCATAATGAGCTGAAATGGCTGAAGCATGGACCTTTATGGATGAGAAGGAAAGGCCTTTATGTAGCATCTCAGCTAGATATTGGAGTATGTGTGGAATATTTGGGATGCCAGGATTTAGGTTTCTGGCCTGGTTCCATACACAAAATCTTTTCCATTTGTCTGAGTAAGTTTTTCTGGTGCTGGGCCTCCTGGCCTCCAAAATGACATTTTGGGAGTCCTTTGAGAGAAGTGTTGTTTGATAATTTAAGTTATTTTTCATGCAGCTAGATTTAAGGTCCATAGTTGACTGTGAAGGATCTGAGAGTTTTGTTGGGTTAACAGCAGAGGGAATTGAGGTAAGCTCCATGGAGGGCTGCGAGCCAAGTTTCGTAGCAGTGGGTACCAGTGTTGACGTGGCCAGTCCGGAGCAATGAGGATCATCTGTGGTCTCTCTGATCTGGCTTTCAGTAATACCTGGGTCAGTAGAGGCAGAGGAGGGAAGGCGTAGACTGACAATGCTGTCCAACTGAATGATAGGGCATCCACTTTCCAGGCCAGGGGATGATAAGTCCTTGTGCAAAATTTTTGTAGCTGGCGATTGTTGGCTGAGGCAAACAGATCTATGTCTGGTGGTCCCCACCTTTGAGTTATCATTGAGAATACTTGCAGGTGTAGTCTCCATTCGTGAGGGTCTGTCAAATTTCTGCTTAATTCGTCTGCCAATGTGTTCTCCTTTCCTGGCAGGAATTGTGCTTGCAGCTGTACTTGGTAAGTTAATGCTGTGTTCCACAAGTCCATTGCCTGTCTGCATAGTGGGTAGGAGTGCGTTCCTCCTTGTTTGTTTATGTACCACATAACTGTGGTGTTGTCCTTCCTTATTAGAAGTTGTCCTGGATGCAAGAGGTCCTTGAAGGCTGTTAGTGCATTTTTTACAGCTAGCATCTCCTTTTGATTGATGTGTAGTTGCCTTTGGTTTGCAGACCATTTGCCCTGTATGCATTGTCCTGCCATGTGTGCACCCCAGGCATAAGTCTGATGAATCTGTTGTCAAGGTTTGGTTTGCTGGAGGCGAGACAAAAGGAAGGCCCTTGTTTGCTTGGCATGCTTGAGCCCACCATAGAAACTCCTTCTGAAGGCAGGGAATGAGAGTTATACTTGCTTCGAGGCTGTGTCTGTGTTGGGACCATACACTTTTTAGGTACCATTGTAGTTTTCTCATATGCAGTCTTGCATATGCAATTAGTTGAATGCAGGATGCCATGTACCCCAATGCCTGCAGGAATTTCCTTGCAGTGAGCTGGGTAGAAGTTGCCATCTTTTTGAAGTACTGAGCCAGTTGTTTTTGTCTGTCTGGCGTGAGGTAAGCCATCTGGGCCGTTGTATTCAAGCTGACACCCAGGAAAATTATTTCTTGTGAGGGTATTAGTTTTGATTTTTTTTTTTGTTTTGTTTACTGTGTACCCTAGGCAACTTAGTAACTTTGTTACAAATGTCAGATGCTGTAGTAGGATGTCTTTGCTGTCCGCTTGGATCAGGCAGTCGGTCCAGATATGGATAAATTTGTATTCCTCGTTGTCTGCAGTATGCAATTACTGATGCCAGGCATTTCGTGAATACTCTGGGCGCAGCAGATAAGCCAAAGGGCAATGCAGAGTATTGCTAATGCGTTGTGCCTGCCAAAAATCTGAGGTATCTTCTGCAATCTTGTCTGATAGGGACATGCAGGTTTGCCTCTTGGAGGTCCAACATTACCAGCCAAGACTCCTTGCCCAGCATGGGAAGAAGCTGCTGTAGTGTGAGCATTTTGAATTTGTGAATGTCCAGGTACGTGTTTAGAATTGAAAGGTCTAAGATGGGTCTCCAGGCTTTGTCCTTTCTTGGTACTAGAAACACTCTTGAGTAAAATCCTTTGCCCTGCTCTTTTGCAGGTACCTTTTGAATTGCCTTCATGTTCATGAGAGCTGAAATTTGCTTTTGTGCCTCTGCCTATTGGTTTGTTGGCAGATTTGGCATGCCTCTCATCCGTGGTAAAGTGTGTAAATGAAATCTGTAGCCTCGGGTAATAATGTCCAGAACCCATTTGTCCTTTGTTATGATGTGCCAATTTTGTAGAAAAAGAGCCAGTTTTCCTCCTAGAGGTGCTGCCTGGGCAAATTTGCTTGGCAGGCTCAGAGGAAACTCATTGAGTTTGTTTTCTGAAGGGTTGAGATCTGTCGTCTCCCCCTCTTTGAGTTGTTGTTTGCCATTGTCTAGGCCTGAAGATACCTTGTGCCTGGCCTCTGCCCCTAGGGCGTCTGTACCTGCCCCTTTGGGGTCTGTCTGCAGCAGGAAAGGACCAGTTTTTTGATGGCCAGTTTCTGCTGAAGCGAGGCAGTTGTACCTGTAAAAAATCTTTAACTGTTTGCATAGATTTTGCCTTTTCTTCCATTTTCTTTAAAACTTCCTCTGCTTTGACACCAAATAATGCATCCTTTTGCAGTGGAGCATCCAGTAAAGTACAGTTTTGTACCTACCATAAATGTAGATGTTCAAGTGCTAATACAGCTGCAGTAATCACATATGGGTTCTCTGCCGTCAGGCGGTCCCTCGGTCGGCCGAATTCCAAAGTCTAGGTCCGGCGTCGGTTGTTGTCGCTTTCTTTCCTGACGACAGTGAGGCAGGGGTATATAAGACACAGCCGACGCCATTTTCTTCAGTCTTTCTTGCCCCAGATGTCAGGTGCCCCCAGAAGGAAGGCAATACATAAATTATATTTATATACATGAAATGCAATATAATCAAAAATCAGTAGTTGCAAGCAAATATACCATAGAAGGATAACCCCATCAGGTTGTATGAAGAGGGGTTAGGCCCTAGGCCTTTACCAAGACGGGAAGGAGGGAGGGAAACCTGTACTGCAGCTGTATTAGCACTCGAACATCTGCATTTATGGTAGGTACAAAACTGTACTATGTTCATCGTGCATACAGCTGCAGTAATCACAGATGGGTAGAATCCCAAAGCTACACACAGGGTGGTAGGCACTAGGTGGAACTGGGATGAGCCAGAATGCCCTGCAACACAGCAGTGGCAAAGCCTGCTCTAGTTTTGGAATATAAAGGCAGGTGGTAGTGTTTTGTGAAGGTATGCACAGAACTCCAAGTGGCTGCCTCCAAAATATCTTTGGTAGGAACTCCTCTGAGGAAGGCTGTAGAGGTAGCTGTGGCCCTGGTGGAGTGGGATCTGATGCCTGTAGGGACAGATTTTCCATGATAGGAGTAACAAAACCGTATGCGGTGGCCTATCCATTTTGAAATTGTCTGTTTGGTAACTGGCTTCCCTTGAGCTCCTACAGCATAGGACACAAAGAGTTGCTCTGATTTCCTGAAAGGCTTTGTTCTGTCCAAATAATAACGTAGCTGTCTATGGATGTCTAAGGAGTGTAGGAGCCTTTCCCCTTTGTTTTGAGGATTGGGGTAAAAGGTAGGTAAGTGTATGGCTTGATTTAAAGCTACCCTGGATACCACTTTAGGCATAAAATGACGGGTTGGTTCGAAGGGAAACCCTATCCTGATGGAAGATGAGAAAGGGCTGCACAGCCATGAGGGCTTGTAGTTCCGATACTCTACGAGCTGAGGTAATGGCCAGAAGGAAAGCTGTTTTCCAGGACAAGTATTGCAAATCTGTTGCGGCAGCTGGTTCAAAGGGAGGCAATGTTAATTTTTCTAGAATGTAATTAAGATCCCAGGCTGGTATTGGTTGCTTCCTTGGTGGTCTTATATTCTTAGCCCCTCTGAGGAACTGTCTTAAGAGTGGGTGAGAGAATAAGGTTGGATCCGTGTTGAATTCTGCAGAAATGGCTGAGGCATGGATTTTTATGGAGGAAAATGAAAGTCCAGTGTTCAGCAGCTCAGCTAGATACTGTAATACCTGAGGCAAATTCATTTTTTTAGGGTCCTGGCCTTTTTTCTCATTCCAAGAGCAAAACTGTTTCCATTTTGCGGAGTAAGCCTTTCTAGTAGATGGCCTTCTGGCCTCCAAAATGACATCCTGCACCTCTTTGGGGAGTAGAGTCTGTTGTGGTGTTAAGGAATTTTCCATGCAGCGAGATTGAGTGTTTTCAGCTGACTGTGAAGAGTTTTGTAGCTGTGCTGAGTCAGCAGAAGAGGCATTAGAGGTAGGGGCCAGGGAGGAGTATGTGTTAGGCTCCTCAGTAGTGGGTACCAGTGTTGTCTTGGCCAGTCTGGAGCAATTAGTATCATCTTCGGTCTGTCTGCTCTTGCTTTCAAGAGCACCTTTGGCAGAAGAGGCAGAGGTGGGAAAGTGTAAACTGTCCATGCTGTCCAACTGAATGAAAGGGCGTCCACTCTCCAGGCCTTTGGATGAAAGGCCCTTGAACAAAACTTTTCCAATTGATGATTCCTGTGGGAGGCGAAGAGATCTATGTCTGGCCTCCCCCACGCTTGGATTATCTTTGTAAACACTTGAGGATGCAACTTCCATTTGTGTGGATCTGTCATATTTCTGCTTAGATTGTCTGCCAGCGTGTTTTCCAAGCCTGGCAAGTACTGTGTTTGAAGTTCGATTTGCCATTCCAGAGCCAAGTTCCAAAGTGTCATGGCTAGTCTGCACAGGGGGTATATGAATGTGTTCCTCCTTGTTTGTTTATGTACCATATTACTGTGGTGTTGTCTGTTCTTATCAATAATTGTCCTGGATGCAGGAGGTCCTTGAATGCTGTAATTGCATTTATCACTGCTAGCATTTCTTTTTGATTGATGTGAAGGTGCTTTTCCTTTTGGGACCATTTGCCCTGAATGCACCCGTCTGTCATGTGTGCCCCCCCAGGCATAGTCTGAGGCGTCTGTTGTGATGGCTTGATTTGCTTGAGGCTTGCAGAATGGAAGACCTGTGTTTGTTTGACATGCTTGGGCCCACCATAGAAATTCCTTTTGCAAACATGGAATTATTGGTATTATTGTTTCCAAACTGTGGCTGTGTTGAGACCATAGGTTTTTTAGGTACCATTGAAGTTTCCTCATATGCAACTTTGCACATGGGATTAAAAGAATGCAAGATGCCATGAAGCCCAGAGCCTGCAGGATTTTCCTTGCAGTAAGCCTGGTACAATTTGCTAGTGTTTTGAAGTACTGAGTTAGTTGCCCCTGTTTTTCTGGCGTAAGATAGGCCATCTGGGTGTTTGTGTCCAAGTTGGCACCCAGGAAAGTTATTTTCTGAGATGGTGTTAGCCTGGATTTCTCTTTGTTGATTGTGTATCCCAGAGAATTCAGTAACCGTGTTGCATAAGCCAAATGTTCCAGAAGTATGTGCTTGCTGTCCGCTTGGATCAGGCAGTCGTCAAATAAGGGTAAATTTGTATCCCTTGAAGTCTGCAGTAGGCAATTACTGATGCCAGGCATTTCGTGAATACTCTGGGTGCAGTAGATAAGCCAAAGGGCAATGCAGAGAATTGATAGTGCATTGAACCTGCAAGAAATTTGAGGTATCTTCTGCAGCTTTGTCTGATTGGGACATGCAGGTATGCCTCCTTGAGGTCCAATGTTACCAGCCAAAACTCCTTGCCCAGCATGGGAAGAAGCTGCTGTAATGTGAGCATCTTGAATTTTGGTACGAGTAAGAATGTGTTCAGGATGGATAAGTCCAAAATGGGTCTCCAGTCGGTTCCTTTCCTTGGTACCAGAAATAGCCTGGAATAAAAACCTTGACCTTGTTCGTGAGTAGGTACCTCTTGAATAGCTTTCATGTCAATGAGCTTTGAAATTTGTAGTTGTGCCTCTGCCCTTTGATTGTGTGGCAGGTTTGGCATGCCTCTCATTTTTGGGAGAGTGTGAAAATGAAATCTGCAGCCTCTGTTTATAACGTCCAGGATCCATTTGTCTGTTGTGACAATATGCCAATTTCTTGTGAATAATGCCAGCTTTCTTCCCAAGGGTGCTGCCAGCTGGTATTTGCTTGGCATGGAAAGGAGGAAGTCATTGGGTTTGTTTCCTGTATTGTTGTGCACTGTCCTCACCACCTCTTGGTGCTGGAGATTGCCATTGCCTGCCTCTATATGATCCTTGTGATTGCCCTCTGCCCCTTGTGCGTCTGTATCTACCTCTTTGGGGCTTGTCCGTGGCTGGAAAGGACCAGTTTTTAGAAGGCCAATTTCTGCTAAAACGTGGTGGTTGAACCTGTAGAAAAGCTTTGACTGTTTGCATAGATTTGGCTTTTTCTTCCATTTTCCGTAGTATCTCTTCAGCATTAGTACCAAATAGCACATCCTTTTGTAAAGGAGCATCTAATAGTTTAGCTTTCACATGATCAGGCAAGATTTGTTGCCTAAGCCATGCATGTCTACGAATGACTGATCCTGTAACAGCAGCTCTACTTTGAGGCCTCTAGGGCATCATAGCCACATTGTAAAGTGTGTTTACCCACTTGCTCTGCACTATGCATCATATCCTGCAACTCCTTCAAATCTGATTGTTCAGGTTGAGACATTTTATTTCTTAATTGTGATAACAGAAACTGCTGATATTTAAGCATATGAAACTGACAATTTAAGGCCCTCATAGCTAGGGTAATCGAGGTATATACCTTTTTTCCCCACCTTTCTAAGGATCTTGACTCTCTTTCTGAAGGTAGTGGATTCTTAGCAGTAGAGGCCTTCATTCCCTTGGGGTCTTGAGAAATGGTTTCAGGGTCAGCATTATGGCTTTTGTAAAGAAACTGGTGAGAGTTAGGAACCCTGTAGTACCTATCAGGCTTGACTGGGGCAGGAGGCAGTGAATCCGGATTAAGGCAAGCCTCCAAGTAAACATCATCAAGTACGTCCAAGACAGGAGGTATCGCCAGAGGTCTGTGTTGAGGTAACAAAAGAAATTCCCTAAGTCTTTTCTTGGAATCAGAAAAGTCTTGGCCTTCCCAATAGAAGTGTTCCCTCAAGGTGTGCAAGGTTTCCCCAAAAGAAAAATCCTCAGGAGGAGATACTGAAGGAATGGACTGCTCTGCGTCCGAGTCTTCAAATGGGGAGTAAGAGTGTTCCTCTACATCAGAATGTTCTGAAAAAATGGAGCCCTGATCAGAAGAGGGAGAATCCTCCTCCACTCTGGGTCTCTTGTCTGGAGGGGGTTGGGAACCCCTGATAAGAATAATTAAATCTTCAGCCATTTTAAGCATCTGCTTTTTAGGCATGGGGCCTGGGGATGGGCCTTGTGCAACAGGCCTCTTGGGATGCCTGGCTGATTTGGACTTAGTAAAGGCCTTAATGGAAAAGGAAGATGAAGGTCTAAAGACACCATGGGTGGAAGTGGACCTGTCCACATTAGGAGGCTCAACGCTCACAGTGGCTTCAGTGGTTGTAGTCTGGGTCTGGGCCGAGGAACCTGCGGTCTCGGTTACAGAAGACACCGCCAAAGACATGTCGTCGGTAGTCAGGGACTGCATAGGCATCTCGCTGAGAACCGGACCACGTGTAGCCGGTTTTGGCGTGGTGTCGGTGGGAACCGCGGACCTCGCGTGTCGGCCCTTGTCCTTGCGTTTTTTGGTCAAAACGGTAGTCGGAGTCTCCGACGACATTTTATAATCAAAGGCTGTACCAAAAAAGTGTTGGGCGAACTCCGCCCGACGCTTAATAGTGCGTTTATTGAAAGTCGTGCAAAAGCGACAGCCCGAGACATCGTGGTCTGGGCCTAAACAAGGTATGCAAAGGGAATGGAAATCCTTATGCGGTATTTGCTTCCCACAAGAAATACAATTGTTAACTTTTTCTGACATCGGTCTGAGGCAAGAAAAGTTTCCCCAACGGGGTACTTAGCTTTAATGAAGACTTCGGTTTCCAATTTTTCAGAATTCAGGAGCTGGCCGACCGGCACTTGCGAACTGCTTCTGCTTCGGGCACCGCGCGGCAAAAAAGACTGAAGAAAATGGCGTCGGCTGTGTCTTATATACCCCTGCCTCACTGACGTCAGGAAAGAACGACAACAACCAACGCCAGACCTAGACTTTGGAATTCGGCCGACCGAGGGCCCGCCTGACGGCAGAGAACCCATATGTGATTACTGCAGCTGTATGCACGATGAACATCTTTGCTTTGACATGTTCTGGTAAGGCCTGCTCTTTTAGCCAAGCATGTCTACGTATTACAGACCCTGTGACTGCTGCTCTACATGAGGCCTCCAAAGAATCAAAACCACACTGCACGGTATGTTTCCCCACTTGTTCTGCTGCATGCAACAAATCCTGCATCCCTTTGAAATCTAGTTGATCTGTCTGAGGGATCATTTTCTGTTTTAACTGAGTAAGCAAGTAATGCTGGTATTTAATCATGTGGAATTGGCAGTTTAATGCCCTCATGGCGAAAGTGGCAGAGGTATACACTTTTTTCCCCCATCTTTCTAATGCCCTGGAATCTCTTTCCGCGGGTAGGGGATTTTTGGCAGTGGAGGCCTTAACCCCTTTGGGACCCTGGGAAATGGTTTCTGGGTCTGCAGCAGGGCTTTTATATAAAAACCTATGAGAGTCAGGGACTCGGTAGTATCTGTCTGGTTTAGGTGGAGCTGGAGGTAAGGAATCTGGATTTAGACTGGATTTAGTGTAGACATCATCCAGAATGTCTAAAACAGGAGGAATGGCTAAGGGTCTATGCTGAGGTAGAAGAAGAACTCACGGAGTCTTTTCTTGGAGTCAGAGTAATCTTGTCCTTCCCAGTGGAAATGCTCTCTCACGGTGTGCAGGGTTTCCCCAAAAGAGAAGTCTTCAAGGGGGGGAAACAGAGGGGATTGATTCCTCAGCATCTGAGTCTTCATAGAGAGGGAAGGGGTCATCCTGGTCCTCAGAGTCTGCTGAGGAAATGGATTCCTGGTCAGAAGGAGGTAAATCTTCCTCCAGTCTAGGCCTTTTGTCAGGAGGGGGTTGGGAACCTCTGATAAGGGTAATCAGGTCTTCAGCCATTTTGAGCATTTGCTTTTTAGGCATAGGGGCCTGTGTGGGAGTCTGTGGACCCGGTTTCTTAACCTTTGGAAGCCTAGCGTATGAATTAATGGAGAGTCGGTTTAAAGACGCCTTCAGAAACCGAAGGCCTGTCCACAGTCTCCGGATCGCCGCCAGGGCTGGCGTCCGCGAGTTGAGGAGGAAGCGAATCCAGTGGCCCAGTAGATTCTGTCTGAGAGGTAGTCGCATCTTCTACGTCTGTGGTAGTCAGGGGCTATGTAGGCGCCTCACTGAATACCGAAGATCCGGCGGCAGGACTAACTGAGACCTCGGTATCTGGTCTAGGCCTAGGCTGCCTCTCTTTGTCCTTGCGTTTTTTAAAAATAGCGGTTGTCGGAGGATCCGATGACATGATGTAGTTGAATTTTCTGCCAAAATAATGTCGGGCGATATCAGCCCGACACTTAATAGTGCGTTTATTGAACCTAGCGCAAAACAGACAACCAGAAACGTTGTGGTCTGGGCCTAGGCAAGGAATACAATAAGAATGGAAATCCTTATGAGGTATTTGCTTCCCACAAGAAATACAATTATTAACTTTGTCTGACATCGGTCTGAGGCAAGAAAAGTTTCCCCAACGGGGTACTTAGCTTTATAGAAGACTTCGGCTGAAATTCTGTTTGAAAATCTCAGGAGCTGGCCGACCGGCACTTGCGAGCTGCTTCTGCTTCGGGCACCGCACGGCAAGAAAGACTGGAGAAAATGGAATCAGCTGCCTCTTTTATACCCCTGCTGCACTGACGTCAGGGAAGAAGCGACGACAACCGACGCCGGACCAAGGCTTTGGAATTCAGGCCGACTGCAGGGACCGCCTGACGGCAGGATAACCCAAGTGTGATGACTGCAGCAGCATAGCACGATGAACATCCTTGAGATACGATGTTGAGAACCCACTTATCTTTGGTAAAGCAATGCCAGTTGTGATAGAAAAGTGCCAGTTTTCCTCCTAAGGGGGCTGCCAAGAGAGAGCTGTTTGGCAGCTGTAGTGGAAAGTCATTGAGGTTGTTTTTTATAAGGTTGAGGCATGTTTTCCCCTTCTTTCTGGCCTGGTGTGCCCCATTGTCAAGGCCTGTAAGGGCCTTGTGTCTGACCTCTACCTCTTGGTCGTCTGTATCTGCCCCTTTGAGGTCTACCTGTGACTGGAAAGGACCAATTCTTTGTTGGCCAATTTCTGCTAAAACGAGAAGGCTGAACCTGTAAGAAATCTTTCACCGTTTGCATAGATTTTGCCTTATCCTCCATCTTCTTTAATACCTCCTCTGCCTTAACTCCAAACAGTGCATCCCGCTGCAAAGGTGCATCCAATTATTTGACCTTAACATGATCTGGTAACGTATGTTCTTTTAACCAAGCATGCCTTCTAATGACAGAGCCTGTAACTGCTGATCTACAGGAGGCCTCTAAGGAATCAAACCCATATTGCAAAGCATGTTTTCCCACTGGTTCAGCTGCATGCAATAAATCCTGCATTTCTTTGAAGTTAGGAGGATCTGATTCTGGTAGCATCTTTTGTTTCAATTGAGACATCAAAAATTGCTGATATTTTAGCATGCGAAACTGGCAATTCAAGGCTCTCATTGCTAAAGTTGCAGACGTATATACCTTTTTTCCCCATCTGTCTAATGCTCTGGAATCTCTGTCAGAGGGGACTGGGTTTTTGCTGATGAGGCCTTAATCCCTTTGGGTCCATGAGAAATAGTTTCAGGGTCAGCAACAGGGCTTTTGTACAGAAATTTGTGAGAGTCAGGGACTCTGTAATATCTATCAGGTTTAAATGGGGCTCGGGGTAAGGAGTCCGGGTTCAAACTGGATTCAGTGTACACATCATCCACAATGTCTAAAACTGGTGGAATAGCAAGGGGTCTGTGTTGGGGCAATAAAAGGAAGTCTCTGAGTCTTTTCTTGGATTCTGAATAATCCTGGCCTTCCCAATGGAAATGCTCTCTCATGGTATGTAGGGTCTCCCCAAAGGAGTAATCCTCAGGCGGAGAGGCTGATGGGATTGATTCCTCAGCATCAGAATCCTCATAATGGGGTAAGGAATATCCTAGGTCTGAAGAAGAGTCAGAGGAGAGGGACACCTGATCTGAAGATTCATAGTCTGCATCCTGCCTGGGCCTTTTATCAGGAGGGGGATGGGCCCCCTGATCAGAGTGATCAGGTCATCGGCCATTTTTAGCATCTGTTTCTTAGGCATGGAAGCCTGTCCTGGAGAAAGTTGTGTCTGTTTCTTTGCTTTTAAGGGGGGCTTAGATTTAACAGAGGGTTTAATAGTTAACTGGGTAGGTCTGAAAACACCCTCTGTAGCTGTGGAATGCTAAGCTACTTCGGTTTCCTCTGTAGGTTTAGGATCAGTAAACTGAAAGCCTAGTGCGTCCGAAGGTCCAGTCAAGCTCCATGTGGGAGTCAGAGGCGGTCTGTGGTTTTGTGGAAGCGGTCCTCAGGGGCTGCGTAGGTGCCTCGCTGAAAACCGGAGAACCGGCGACCGGCCTAGAAGTGGCCTCGTCATCCGTTTTGGGCCTCGGATGCCTGTCCTTGTGCTTTTTATGCATTGCGGTCGTCGGAATTTCCGACGGCATGGTATAATTTAATTTTCTACCAAAATAATGTCGGGCAAAATCAAACAGACGTTTAATAGTGCGCTTGTTAAACCTAGCACAAAACCGACAACCAGTGACGTCATGGTCAGGGCCTAGGCATGGAATACAATAGGAGCGGAAATCCTTATGAGGTATTTGCTTCCCACAAGAAATACAGTTATTAACTTTTACTGACATCGGTCTGAGGCAAGAAAAAGTTTCCACAATGGGGTACTTGGCTTTTTTAGAAGACTCCGGTTCTGGATTCGGAATGAAAATCTCAGGAGTCGGCCGGCCTGCACTTGCAAACTGCTTCTGCTTCGGGCACCGCGCTGCAAGAAAGACTGAAGAAAATGGAGTCGGCTGCATCTTTTATACCCCTGTCGCACTGACATCAGGGAGGAGGCGACAGCAACCGACGCCGGACCAAGACTTTGGAACTCTGGCCGACTGCGGGACCGCCTGATGGCAGGATAACCCAAGTGTGATGACTGCAGCAGTGTAACACGATGAACATCTGGTGTAATACAGTTCTGTGTCTACAAACAGTGAATCTGCAGTTTCTCTTCTTGTCTGCTACTTTGTATATTAGTATATCCCTGATACTTCACTGGGAATATTTATACAATGTTTCTCTTTAAATAGTTGTCTAGCTCTAAAAATAAAGTCATGCAATAAGTACAGTCATGTCAAGTTAGAAATGGCAAATACTGTATTCTTTCGTATAGTGCCTTCAAGTTTTCAGAGTAAAGCCTCTGAATTTGGAATTGCATCTATTCTATAAAATCATCTTCAGTGTATGTGTGTGCTTATCACTGTGTGGGATGCCTCTGCAGGGTTAACTATATTTATTGTAGGAAAAAATTCTTGTATGTGTATTTGTGGGGTGTGTGTGTGTGTGTGTGTGTGTGTGTGTGTGTGTGTGTGTGTGTGTGTGTGTGTGTGTGTGTGTGTGTGCAGTCTGCTAGAGATGCTCACATGTCAGAAGCTCACGATACACTTACTCAAACGAGTGCTCTAACTCCCATTAGCTCAATCCCCTCTTCCTACATAACCCTCCTCCCAACACCATATCCTGCATAGCTCTGCCAAAACCTAAACTGTAAACTTAAAATTCCCACCCAATTCCCAACCTGACTCCTTGCTGCCTTACTCTAGACCTCCTCTGCAGACTCCCCAAACCTTAAGTCTATGATCACTCTCTAAATGTATGAGTCCAACCCTGTACTAAATCTAAAGTCCCAAATTGTTCCCTAAACCCAACAGTCCAACCCCCTATCTAAACTTAAATATTCCAATCACTCCCTAAATCTAAAACTCCCTTCATGCTCCCTAACCCTAAGACTCTCTTCCAATTTCTTAATCCTAAATTGCCTCTCCTGCTCTCTAATCCTATAACCTCCCTCTCGCTCCTCTATCTCCACAGCTGCTTGCCCAAACTCATACTTCAGTTTGTGCTTGAACAGCATGCTAGCTGAGTTGCAAGGCACTCAAGTACCTAGCTTCAAAACAGTGGTTTTCAAATGTTTGGAACTTCAGCACCTATAACACGTGTGTGTGTGTGTGTGTGTGTGTGTGTGTGTGTGTGTGTGTGTGTGTGTGTGTGTGTGTGTGTGTGTGTGTGTGTGTGTGTGTGTGTGTATTCATTCAAAAACTTTTTTGTAATCAAAAATGTTTAAACAAGGCAAACTGTATCCATTGTTGACTAGTTCACTACAGTGTAAAATACTAACAAAAAATCCTAATTTTTTTGAAGCAATCCCATGAATTAGCAATAGTCCTGTCTTGTCCACCTGTGCATATCACATGGACATAAATCATAGCGATGCAAGTTTTGATTTATGTATTCTTCTAACTTCATCAGTTTTATTCCATTATAATATGAACTGTACCCTACTAAGTCCACTTTTTATGGAAAGCCCTTAATGTTAGAACATACATCTTAGTTGAATGAAAAATTCTTCATCTCATTTCTTTGATTTCATTCTCATCTGCTGTTTGCTATGGCGATCATATGGAAGTACATGCATGTCTCACAAGAATGGTATTGAAACTGGTACTGGGAAACTAACTCAGAACACATTGCTTGAGTAGCAACATACGTGTTACAGTGAAACAGATTAGATAACTGCTTCTTTAAATATTCTGTTTTTCAAGCAGATGTTGACAAATTCATGTAAGGTCTCCTAGGAGAACCTGAGTTTGATATACCCATACAATGAACTCTAAACCCAGTTTAAACAACACTAAGGTTATGAAATCATACCTCAAATTAAAATTGTTGCCAGTATCCTCTTTGACTGACTGGTTCAGTGACCTGCAAAATACTTTTACTCACAAATACACAATATTCTACCAATCCTTTAAAATATGTGCAAGGTCACATTTATCAAGGTACTTATTTGGGTCCCATACCTTCTTGAAATCAGCCACTGTTTTTGAGTCAAGTATCTCTTCAAACAAACCCAAAGATTTATCAATAGTCCAAGATCCCAGATTCATACATTCACCACAATTTCAGTGAACACTTTGTTGTAACCCGACCCCAAGAAACATGCTTTGTATCATCAAAATGTATCATGATATTCACATATGCCTTAAAAATGTGCTTTCTATTAACATTATTTAGATTTCCTGGAAATATTAGAAAATTTGCCCTATCCTTTCAACTTCTTTTCTCAACACTACATAAACTAACAGGTTTTATTCTTCATTTTATTTTACTTCCAATGCAAATTATGTTGTGACACCCATGCCCTGGCCCAGCAATCAAGGAGCCTCAATCCTCACCACTAACACCAGAGAGGGCGTCTCATATATGAGGAAAGGATAACAAATACACACAGTAAAGTGCAATTTCCCTTAAGAGCAAACAGAGATCACAGTCCGGGGCTGGTCGCTCCCTTGCTCTCAAGGTCTCCCAATAAGACTCCCCAATGGCACAGCTATAGGGTCCAGATCTCAGCCTAGTGGGCAAGCTAAAACCTCTAGCACCTTCTCTGTCCAACCAGTACTTCATGTCCCTGCCCAAGTAGTTGACACACACACACTTTGAGAAGGGTTTATACAACCACACAGACACTCATGGGGAAGGCAGGCAAAGGTTCTCCAGCTGTGCCCCTTTTTACCCAAACTATATGGTAGTACCACTTGCTACCACCCACTAATAATTATCAGCTACTCAAAGTCCCTTAAAAGGGTGTCCAATTATTACTGTGCAATATTATTATCCAATTGGTAGAATAGCCCAGGGCTAAAGCTATAGGAGTGGCTTTGTACAATTTTACCAAAGGCATACAAGTACTCTTCTTCTTCTTTCAGCTTTTCCCCGTTAGGGGTTGCCACAGCGGATCACCTGTTCGCTCATGATTGGCAGTGGAGATTTACAGTGTCGAGTTGCCAGCCCGGTGCCCAACCTTCCACAGAAGGCACACACTCACACCTAGGGCCAATTTAGAGTGTCCAATCCACCTATAGCATGTCTTTAGGATGTGGGAGGAAACCGGAGCACCCGGAGAAAACCCACGCGACCACAGGGAGGACATGCAGACTCCACACAGAAGGCACCCCAGCCGAGGATCGAACCGGAGAACCTCTTGCTGTGAGGCGGCAATGCTAACCACTGCACCACTGTGGCCGCCCTAAAGGCATACAAGTACTCTAAAGAGCTTAAATTATCTCTACACAAACCAGCCACAGTTAAAAGGTTTCTACTACACAGTGCTAGTCAAGAGTTAAGAGATGACACAAATACTTAAAATAAATCAGTAGTACAGTTCTGATATCACAGAAAACACAGTCTAATCTTTCTAGTTCCTAGCTATTTCTAAAAGAAAACACAAATCTAAGATAACTTGCATCTAGAGCAAGACAGTGCTGTGAGGTGGATGGTCACGACAAAAAATGCTTAATGCTTTCTGATTCTCTCTGTTTAAATTACTATTGCAGTCCTTGTTCCCATTACATCATTTCTTTTACACTTTCCTGGTGTTCCCAGGTTAACACATACTACATAATTGTTATCTTGCACCTGCAGGAAACTACATCAATAAAAGACATTCCACATGTAAACTCTAGTAATTATTCCTTAAGTTAAAACAATTGGCAGGAAGCCTTCATCTAGCCCGGTTGGAACCGAATTGTAAACATCAAAGACCGTCATGAAAGGCTTGACTTCGCTTTCTTACAGTAGAGTGCACTGTTGTCACATTTATTTCCAGTTCCACATTTCACAGCATATTCTTTCAACCAGGCATGTCTAAGGGTCAGCCCCCGGTGTTTTCTCCTGTCTATCTGATGAATCTGGGCATCTTGGGGCAATGCAGTAATTGCCTCATGTACACAAACAACCCTCTCCTCCTACCACCCAACACTACAACCTGTGAGAGATGCACTTATATAGCCAAACTGGAAGCAAAGCTCTCTTCACCCAAGACTGGACTAGACAGTCAAGAGGAGAACGTAAACACTTGCACCACACCACACACAGCACACATAGTCCCTCAAAACCTACACCACCAAAACACACACATAGAAACACAAAACACACACCTACATTCACAAAGGCTCTCAGTAAAAACCTGCCCAAGCAACAGGGACCTCCAAAGCAGAAACACAAGCAACCTCCACCCCTCAACACAATCCAAATGACACATAGCCCACAAACTAAGTGTGCCACTCAACCACAGCCCATATGGCATAACAACGTACCCAACACTCTAGTCATAGGTGACTCTATAGTCAGGCACACTGATGTTCCACTCACCAGGCTAAACAAGGAGAAAGTTACTGTCAGCTGCCTGTCAGGTGCCAGGAACCGCCACATAATGCATGCACTCAGGTCACTCCACAAGTACAAATATGACTCTGTCATTGTCCATGTTGGTGTGAATGACCCGAGACGTACCTCCTTGGACTACATGAAAAGGGACATGGAGAAGCTGTCCGATCTTGTAGCCCAGGCAGGTATGACCCTAGCCCTGAGTAGCATCCTGCCATCACCCAGAATGATACCACAGTACAAGGACAAAATGATTGACTTCAACAATTGGCTAAGCTTCTGGTGTCATTCTAAGGGGATCCAGTATCTGTCTGCCTGGGATGACATGATCGACAAGCCACGATGCTTTGCCAGAGATGGCCTGCACCTGTCGCCCCTGGGATTCCAGATACTGGCTAAGGCTCTAGCCACCCCTATAATGCCTTTTTTAGGCAAGGTTCAAATGACAAATTCACCACCCTAACAGGTACAGGCAAGAAGAATCTGAGGGTATTGCTACTCAATGCTAGAAGTCTAAACCTCAAAATGCACTCTCTTGAGGCACTCCTTAAAATGGAGAACATCAACATCTGTGCAGTGACAGAGACCTGGCTCAAGTCTCCAGAGAGTACCCCTGCATTACCAGGCTATAATTCATACCACACCTTTCGGCCACCTAACCTGGACCGAAACACTAAAGGCGGAGGCGTGTCCATATTCATTAAGGATATCCACACCTCCAGGCTAGTTGCTCAGCATAATGCATCCGAGATTATCCAAGTGCAACTAACTCTGGGCAAGACCACAATCCAAATTGTAGCTTGCTACAGATCCCCCACGATGCCCCAGGATTCCCACTCCTCATTTCTTAATACACTGGAAAATATTAGGGTACAACCCAACACCCTAATAATGGGCGATTTCAACTACCCTACCATTAACTGTGAAAACTACTCATGTACCAACTCTTGTGCTCAACGTTTTCTGGAATTCATAAATTCCCATGCCATGGATCAACTTATCCACACCCCCACCAGGGGCAGCAATATCCTAGACCTGGTTATTACCAACATGGGCAACTGGTGCTCCACACCAGAGGTCAATTCCTCTTTGGTCAGATCCGACCATAAGCTAATCACCGTAGACATTCACATCCTTCCCCCACCCCCCATTAGGGAAGCCACAGTAAAAAATTTCTCCAAAGCCAACTTCATGCTTCTTAAGACAGAAGTGGCAAACTTCACGACACCCATGCTGACGGACAATAGAGGTATGACTGCTGAACCCTACACAAATGCACTTTATAAGCACTTACATGAGTGCATGGATTGTGCAATCCCTAACGGAACGAAGATGCTTTCCTCCAAAAAAAGAAAGCCAATCTGGTGGTCCCCTGCCAAAAACAAACTCTACAACAGAAGAAAGAAACTGTTGCAAAAAAGAGTAAAATCCCATGATTGGAGAAACTCCCTGGTCAGCTTCAGTAAGAAGCTGAGATCCCTCATAAAATCCTCCAAAGCTAGTTATGAAAACAAAATCGCCACTGACTAAAGACAACCACAAAGCATTCTATAGCTATGTCAAGAATCTCAATGGCAACACTCAGATCTGCGTTGAGTTACAGCACAATGGCACTAAATATACAGAACCAACGGATATTGCCAACATCCTGGCAGATAGGTTCAGTGCTAACTTTACCCTTCTGTCATCCCCTAAAGGGCCCATCTCTATACCAGAAGAATGCAAAGTTCCTGTAATCACGGCTACACAGGTAAAAAACACACTATCCAAAGCCAAGAACACAGCATCCATGGGACCTGACGACATTCCAGGCTGTGTTCTACATGAACTGCAGAACGAACTGGCACCCCACCTAAGTACCATGTTCAATCATAGCCTTACCTCAGGCTATGTGCCCACTGAATGGCACACAGCGACAGTTACCCCACTCCACAAAGGGGGAGCCACCACAGACCCCGGAAACTACCGCCCCATTAGTGTAACAAGCCTGGTCTGCAAGGCTATGGAGCGTATCATCATGGAACTTATAAACAATGACATTGGTAATCTCCAAACTCAGGACCCCACCCAGTTCGGGTTTGTAAAAGGCAGATCATGTCTCCTAAACCTGACAGACTTCTTTGAAGCAGTCACCAAAGCCATAGATGAGGGTAAGGTGGTTCACACAGCCTATCTAGATCTCGCCAAGGCTTTTGACACCGTCCCCCACTCTGGAATTATAGATTAACTCACTAAACTAGGTATAAATCCCTATGTCACAAGATGGGTTGCCAACTGGCTCACTGACAGAACCCACACTGTGAAAGTAGCAGACTCCAAATCCAGCTTCAGACTAGTGACAAGTGGAGTACCACAGGGTTCAGTTCTGGGTCCTCTCCTGTTTGGTATCTACTTCTCTGAAGTACAGGCCAACACAGAAGGTCTTTGGCTAACGAAGTTCACAGATGACTGCAAACTAGGAGCCATAATCAAAACTCCAAAAGATGTGGACATCCTACAAAAGGGCCTTGCTGAGACAGATGCCTGGTGTCAAAGCCATGGCCTCAAGCTCAATGCCAAAAAGTGCATTGTCATTCCTTTTGGTAAAAACTCAGTACCCATGAACTACCAACATAGGTGGTAGTCTACTTAACACCAAAAGTGTGGTAAGAGACCTTGGGACACAGGTGGACAGTAGTCTCTCCTTTGATAATCACATTGCCACAGTAGTCAGGAAATCCTTCTATGTGGCACACCTCATCACAAAAGGTTTCTCATCCAGGAAAAAAGAAGTCATTGTTCCCCAGTACTCGTCACTCATTAGACCCATTATAGAGTACAATGCCCCTTTTGGTATGTACCTCACAAGACATCTACAACAACTGGAAAGGCCACAGAACTACCTCACAAAGAGGATTACCAGCCTCAAAGAGATGCCCTATGCAGACAGTCTCAAAAAACTGCAGCTTTACTCCATTGCATATCGCCTACTCAGAGGTGATCTCTGCCTAACACACAAAGCTATGTCAAACCCAGAGCTTTTAGACATGCTCCACTTAAAGAAATCCCAATCCCTACGAGCTACACACTCTAGGGACCTAAACCTCGTCGCCACAATAAACAGAACATGCTGGAGGGATAGATTCCTGTCCCTGAGACTTCCCATACTCTGGAACAAGCTATCTATATCAAACAAAGCTCCTCATTAGCACTGTTCAAGAAAAATCTTGATGATTGGATGGGAGATATGAAATTCACCCCGAGGATCACTTCTGTGGCTCTGCTCAACAGTGGCACAGGAAAATAATTTTCTTGGGTGGTGAAAGCCAGGGTACCATTGGCTAGGCTTATATAGGACCTAGGGCCAATAGCCTAGTACCTACCTATGAACGTATTTAAGAAACAAGCCTGTATTTCAACATTTCACAGTGTTTTCTTTCAATTAAGAAAACAACTCTGTAGTTCAACATTCATATTTACAAATGACAGAATTATCTGCACAATTCTATCTGGCTAGGCTAGCAGCCTTCACATCCCCCCTCCCCCGAGAACTCAAGCTAGTTTTTCAATTGACCCTTGAGAAACACCACAAGAGAGGGTTAGGTCTATCTGAGTGTACCTACCCCATTCCCTGTCTTGAGAGCCCATCTGCATTGGCATTGCTACTCCCACTGCGGTGCTGCACTGACATATATGCTTGCAACCCTAGGCTCCATCTTAGCAACTATACATTTTGCTGGCTGGCTCTGTTTAACCACGTTAGGGGGTTGTGATCTGTCATAACAGTGAATTTTCTTCCATACAGATAAGGCTGAAGTTTCTGCAATGCCCACACTATGGCTAGACATTCATTTTCTACAGCTGCATAGCATTCCTCCCTGGGGTTGGAGCCTACGACTGAGATAAACCACTAGGTGCTCTTCCCCCTCTGAAGAAATCTGGCTAAGTACAGCCCCCACCCCATGGTTTGAAACATCCACCTGCACAACAAATTATTTGCTGTAATCTGAACTGGCTAACACAGGGGGTCCTCCCAAAGCTTTTTTAAAATTCTAGAATGCCTGCTCACATGCTGCAGTCCACACTACCTTATCTGGCCTGTTCTTCCTTGTCAGGTCTGTGAAGGGAGCAGCTATGGTACTATAACTGGGGACGAACTTTCTGTAGTACGCTTCTGTCCCTAAAAATGCCCTCATCTGCTTTTTAGTAATAGGTGCAGGCCATGCCTGAATGGCATCCACTTTGGCAGGTTCTTGCCTTATCTTACCACTCCCCACTCTATGTCCTAGGTAGGAGACCTCCGTCATACCCACCTGACATTTGCTCAGGTTAATGGTCAACCCTGCCCTCTGTAGTCTGCCCAGCACCTCCCTGACATGTTGAAGGTGCTCTGGCCAGGAATGGCTGTAGATGGCAATGTCATCTAGGTAAGCAAAGGCAAACCCTCCAGCTCCTACTAAGATATGATCTACCAGCCTCTGGAAAGTCGCTGGGGCATTCTTCATCCCAAAGGGCATCTTTGTGAACTCATACAAGCTAAAAGGAGTCACAAAGGCTGACTTCTCTCTAGCACTGGGAGTCAAGGGCACCTGCCAGTAACACTTGGTAAGATCAATGGTTGTAAGATACTTAGCCCCAGCCAGCTGCTCTAGGGCTTCATCTATCCTAGGCATGAGGTACGCATCCAACTCTGTGTGACTATTTAATTTCCTGTAGTCCACACACAACCTGGTGCTGCCATGCTTTTTTGGCACCAGCACCACTGGGGAGGCCCAGGCACTGTTGGACTCTTGAATCACCCCTGGTTCCAACACCTCCAGTACCTCCTCCTTCAGAGTCTGTTTGACTCTCTCAGACACTCTATAAGGGGCCTGCCTAATACGCCTTTGGGGTCCTGCATCCACCTGGTGCTGCACCAGGTGGGTGCACCCTGGTTTCTCAGTGAACATATCCCCAAATTCCTGCAACATTGCTCAGATTTCTCGAACCTGGGTAGGAGACAGCTGCTGGGACATTGCTACCCCTTGCACTGAGGTGTCAGCCAGAGTCTCACAGAGGAAATCAGTCCCCAGATCTCCCTCAGACTCCTCCTGCAATCCACTGCAAATGCTCAGCACAAGGGCCTCCCTATCTTTGTAAAGTTTCATCATGTTAACATGGTACAATTTGTGCCCCTGCCATCTTCCTATCAATTCCACCATGTAGTTAACATCACTTACCTTTCTTACTACCTTGTAGGGTTCCTCCCAAGCTGCTTGCAGCTTGTTGTGTCTGACAGGAATGAGAACCATTACCTGCTGCCCCACAGCATACTCTCTAGCTTGAGCATTCCTGTCATACTACACTTTTTTTTGTTGTTGGGCTTCTGCCAGGTTCTCCTGGGCCAAGCCCATGAGATCCCTGAGCCTTATCCTGAGGTTTAGGATGTATGCCACAACAGATTCGCACTCACCTTCTCACTCATCTCAAATTAAATCTAGAGGTCCCTCACCCTATCCCAATACAGCAACTCAAAGGGTGAAAAACCTGTGGATTCCTGGGGATCCTCTCTGTAAGCAAACAGATGGGGCAAATATTTGTCCCACTGCCTCTTAAACTGATCTGCAAATACCCGTCGCATGGACTTGATTGTAGAGTTTAACCTCTCAACAAAACCATTAGTCTGGGGATGGTAGGGGGTGGCCTTCATGTACTTCACTCCACAGGACTTCCACAGACAAGCTAGCAGGTCTGACATGACATTGGCACCTCTGTCTGTCACAGTATTTCTTTTGGGAAACCTACCCTGCTGAAAATGTCTTAACAGAGCATTTGCCACCTTCTTTGCCTCAATGGAGGACAAAGCCACTGCCTCAGGATATTGTGTAACATAATCCACTACCACTAGGATATACTTTTTCCCTGTGGAACATGGGGTACTCAGAGGATCCACAATATCCATAGCTACCCTCTAAAATGGCTCCTCAATCACAGGCAAAGGCATCAAATGAGCTCTCACCTTGTCTCCTGCCTTGCCTACCTTTTGGCACTGCCCACAGGTCCTGCAGTACCCTGTTACATGTCTGGAAATTCCAGGCCAAAAAAGTTCTGCATAATACATCTCTCTGTATGTTTTATGCCCATATGACCTGCAAAGGCAATATCATGGGCTATGGCTAAAAGTGCCAGATGGTAGGCTCTAAGCACTGCCAACTGCTGTACTCTCTCTCACCTTCTTGCCCTCCTTCAGGGGTCCACTCTCTGTATAGTAACCCTTTGTCCCAGTATACAGATCCCCCCTTTCCCTGAGAATCAGGTGCCTCCCTACCTACCTGCCTCAGGCCTTGCAATGTAGGGTCTGAGAGCTGAGCCTGTCTCAACTCTCTCCTTGTAACCCTTCCCAGCTCCCCTTCCACAGGAAGTCTGGCATCCTTTGACAGTGGTGCCTCACTGTCAGCCTGGGTACTCCTACTCGCCTCTACCTTTGCAGTCACTCTGTCCAAGGGACCATCAGTACCCACAAGCAGCTGTGGCTCACCTTCAGTCTCACTGCTACAGCATAGCTCACTCCCTGAAGTAACCACCTCACCAGTCCTGGCCGCAAGTATGCAGTCTGTCTGGGTCTCCCCCAGCCTACCAGACCCACATGCTTGTCTTCTAGCCTGACTGCATTAAACTGCATAAGCACATGGTACTGCCTCATCCAAATCCTTCCCTCTCAGGACATCTGCAGGATGGTAGTTTAGTACCCCTGTTGTCTCAAGACAACTTACTATTGGCATTTTGTCTTTCCCACTTACTGGCTCCTTTACCTTTTGTTCCCCACCTTGCCTCCATGGACATCTGTATGCCACATGGCCCCACTGGTTGCATTCAAAACATTTAACCCTAGCTCCTGGACATGTACCTGGACTAGTGGCTTCCCCTGCTATTGGCAGATTCTGTTGTGGCAGTCTGTGCTTCCCCCATGGGTTCCTTTAGACCCATGAGCAGTACTGGGGTTCCCCTTCCTGTGCAGGGCTGCCCTGTTGCCAGGTATAGGTCTCCCTTCTTCCTCAACTCATCTGAAATAGCACATTGTCTATCAGTTAACCAGATCCTCATGTCCTTAGGCAAAGTGCTAAGGGCTTGTTCCCTCACCAAAAGGTCTGCCAGCCCTTCAAAAGTGGTGACCTGACATCCACTCACCCACCAATGGAAATAAGTGCTCAGTTCAGCAACATATTCACACACACTTTCATCTGTCTTGCGTCTATGCTCATGAAACGTTTTCCTATACGTTTCAGGTGTTAGCTTAAACAGTTCTAAAAGACATTTCTTAACAGCAGTATAATCAAAACATGCAACGTCAGACATTTTAGACAGTACAGTTACAGTTTTACCATGGAGTAAGGGGGTCAGGAACCGTACCCAGAGCCCATGGTCAACTTCATATTGTTTACATACCCTCTCAAACGTATGAATGAAACTGTCAAAATTATTCCCCTCTTTAAACTGCGGAAGAAATTTACTGACCTTTTGTGCTTCTGGGGTCCAGTTACTCCCTTCCCCATTAACTCCGTGACTCTGATGAAGAGTCAGCATCTCCTTCTCATGTTGCCTCTCTTTTTCTTCAGCTTCTACGCGTAGCAGTTTCTCATTCTCCTCACTCTGTAGATGCCTCAGTCTCTCAGCTGCTTCTAATTCCACACGCCTGGCCTCCAACTCATGTCTCTTTACTTCCAGCTGGATTTTTAAGTCCACTGCAGAAAGGTTGAGCTGTCCATTCTCCGAGGGTATTATATCTCCACTGCCAGTCTGATTGTCCTCCTGGCTGCCGTTTTCTGACGCAGCTGTAACCAAGGCTGCAATGAGGTCTGCCTTAGTCAGGTTTCCACGCACCACTCCCCTAGCCTGGCAAATCTCCGCCAGCTGGCTCCTTGTCAGCTTTCCATACTCCTCTGCTGACATGCTGCCTGCTCACCCTGACTAACTAAGCTAACAAAAGAAATAAAACAACTGTGATCTGAACTCTGAGTATTCACTGCATGGCTGTTTTAGAGTACAAAAACACCTTCAAAGCTCACTGTACACAAGCTACAGGATTCACTCTACCCACACCACTACAAGTTAATTAGTAATTGCCAACCAATTAATATGTGATGTGGATATCTCACCGCTGCCAAACACAAATGAGAGGATATACCAACCACTGCCACCACAAATGTGAAGCCCGTCCCCTGGCCCAGCAATCAAGGAGCCTCAATCCTCACCACTAACACCAGATATCACTCATATATGAGGAAAGGATAACAAATACACACAGTAAAGTGTAATTTCCCTTAAGAGCACACAGAGATCACAGTCAGTCTGGGGCTGGTCGTTCCCTTGCTCTCTAGGTCCCCAATAAGACTCCACACTGGCACAGCTATAGGATCCAGATGTCAGCCTAGTGGGCAAGCTAAAACCTCTAGCACCTTCTCTGTCCAACCAGTGCTTCGTGTCCCTGCCCAAGTAGCTGACACACACACACTTTGAGAAGGGTTTATACAACCACACAGACACTTCCTGGTGAAGGCTGGCACAGGTTCTCCAGCTG
>NC_056744.1:875322650-875370150 GCF_019279795.1 Protopterus annectens
TCAGCAGGTCCTGTTATCTGGCACAAGAGATCCTGTTATAAAGACAACTAACCCTAAACAACCTCAAAATGTTAACAAGTTGTATTTTTTTCCTCTTGGAGGCTGAGGCATTTTTTTTAAATACTTGCAGAAGAGCAGCAGTATCTGTGGCCAGTGGTTGCAGACACTGTCCACAGCAATAATCCATTTGTGTTTTTGTTTTTCTTCTTCCTGAATGAGACTGAGGTACATGTGAATAACCACAACCATGTCTGTTTACATTGCAAAGCAAACTAGATATCGGTTGTCTAAAAGAGCCAATCTTGATGCTTGCCAAATCTCATCTTTAGGGATGGCCCCCCCGCCTTGCAAAGAAGCAGGATGCAAGATTGTGTGCAGTGGTAACATACCTCTCAACTCTCCAGATCTTCCCAGAATGTCCTGATTTTTTTTTGCCCTGTGAATTGGTCTGTTTCTCATAAAATTTGTAGTTTTCTGTTAAATCACCGTTGATTGAATTCAGTAAATAAAGACACACATTTGAGTTTCAGACTTTATATAGTTTAGAAAGTGCATGCCAACACAAAACTCTATTATTCTAGCAACTTAATATGTGTGTGTGTGTGTGTGTGTGTGTGTGTGTGTGTATATATATATATATATATATATATATATATATATACATATAGATATAGATATAGATATATATATATATATATATATATATATATATATACACACACACACACATACACACATATTTGTTATGTATCTTTTTATATATATATATATATATATATATATATATATATATATATATATATATATATAGAGGTCTACTTCACATAACCGAACGCTCAAATGTTCGAAATTCATATGGCCGAGACCATATGATCGAACATTTGAATGTTCAAAAATGTGGACTAGACCCACAAAAATAAACAAACACAAATTAAACTGTATATAGCAGGGAGGTTTCACCCCTCCACACCCCCTACTTAAATATACCAACTCCGAGATTGCACTACGGCGAGAACAAGGGAAATCTCCCAGTCCGCGCTGTATGCGATTTCCCTTTTGGAATGTCGGTATTTCAAAACTTCTAACATATGGTCCGCGATCATATGGGTTTCGAATTTTTGAATTTCGGCATTCTGAAGGGGACCCATATATATATATATATATATATATATATATATATATATATATATATATATCATGTGTGCGTGTCAGACCTATGTCCCTCTTGGACAGGGGCAGTTGGTGCTGTTCATAGACTCAAGCTGCAAATATAGACCATACAACATGGTCAATAATGGAACAAGGGTATAACATGGGTAGGCTTATAAAGGCCCCAAGGCCATTAGCCTAGTAACTTCCTACGAACCTATGAATCTATGAGTCTCCAATGACTAGAATGTTGGATTCTGTGGTGACTTGCCTAATGGACTTAGAAGCAGAGGCTCCATGAAATGTAGCCATATGTATTTGATGTGGGTGTTGTTTTGAAAGAGTGCATTCAGGGTTGTTGAGAGAGTTTGTTGTGTACTTTAACTAGGAGGTCTTTGGGGTTTAGGTAGGTTACATTTAAGTGCCTCACCATATATGGGCCTATGTGTCTGCTTTGAAATGCGTGTGTGAGAGGTGCAGCGTGTGTATTACTGACAACCTCATTCACAGTAGGGATGCTTTTATGTGAGAGCTTTGCCTCCAATGACATTGTGTAAATACATCTGTCACATACCATATATTTGTTTGAGAATTAACTGGTTATCAATAAACATGAGAGAATTTCTACACTGCCTCAGTATGTCCATATCCACCAAGCTGGTAAGGGAGATAATGGGAAAGTTCATATCTATGGCAACAGACCCTTTTATTGGTTGGAAAGGCTCACCCAGACTCTGCTACAGTTTGCTCTGAGGGAAAGGTTAGTTTGCTTTTTATTTGCTGTATTCTGTATTACTTTATTGCATTTTTCTATTTTGTATACTGTGATTTGTTTTCTTTACACTGTGTTTTACTTGTATTCTGCTTTTAACTGCATATTAAAACTTGAAAAGACACTACAGCTCTGTCTCTTAAGAGTTAGAAATATTCCCCACCCTCCCACTCGGTTAGTGTTGTATGTTTTACCATTTTGTTTTTAAACACCACTGTCTTTCTAGTTGCCTGTCCCTTATGTTAATTTGACCATATGTCTCACTTCCTCTCTGCTTTTACTGGCTGGTGAGTGTAAGCACAAAATTATCATTTTGTGAAATCACTCTCCTTCAACTATTTAAATTTATTGGTCATCCTACTGTATTCCATAGTACCAGAATACAAAAGTGACTACCCCCTTTAAATCTATCTTGCTGTTTTAAAAATAGTGACTCTTCACTAAAACTTAAGTTAACTACTTTCACATCTAACTCCTCTAGTGCACACTGCGGTGTTTAGGATAAAACATTTTTTCATCTTACCTTTAAGCATCTATTGCAATACCACCAGTTATTGGAGAGCCCGCATTCTGCCTCTCAGTAGTCATCTTGGGATTAGTGCTTCTGTTTTCTCCTGGTGAGAGATGGAGTGCAGTTACATTATTTCCTGGAGACTGCTGATCACCAGAAAGCTTAATAACTGCTTTATAGGTGACAGTTTGGAATCTGTGCTTATATTCTCATCCTGGTGAGAGTAGTAGCAAAGTCCATTGATTCCTGACTTTTTCTGGTTGGAGAGTGAGAGTCAGTGCTTAATGTACCTGGTTGGTCTGGTTGCTATTTGAGGCATCTATCAGAAAAAGGCTACAAGCCTGCAGACCCTTGCATCATCTGGGACAAGACTGTGGATCACCAAACAGGCCATGGCTTGCTTCTCTTATTAGGATCGGTGCTAACATTTTGCTTCTGGTGAGAGAAGAAGCAAAAGAGTATTGTATCCCAACAGAGTGAAGCTTGTGCTGAGACCAGCATTAGTAGTAGCCAGGCAGTAGCCATTCATGCGAATCCCCTCTTTTCATCATTCTTGACAAGCTAATTCTTTATTTTTCAGAAAGTACTGCTTGATTTCTTCCTAACTTCAACATATCTGCCTAAATACTTCATCCTTAAATTTTCAGGGTCTAAGTATTAATTTCCCCTCAAGTGGTTGGCAGTGCTCTGTACAGACTCAAGACACTTTGATTGACATTTTTCCTGTAAAAGGAATATATAAGGAAACAGCTCCAGTACTTAGTAATATTGACCATCCTTCCTGGCATGTCTAAAGGTCAGTTCCCTGTGCTTTCTCCTATTAACTTGGTGAACATGGGCATTCTGAGGAAGTGTAGCAACTGCCTCATGTACACAGACAACCCTCTCCTCTTACCTCCCAACACTTAGACTTGTGAGAGATGCACTTGTATATCCAAGTTGAAAGCCATGCACTCTCAAGCCAAGACTGGAATAGCTGGTGAAGTGGGGAAGGTCAACACCTGCACCACACCACATGCAACACATAGCCCTTCAGAACACCCACCGTCACAGCTCTCACATAAAAACACAAACCACACACCCACCTTCGTGAAGGCTCTCAATAGAAATCTACCAAAACAGCAGAGATCTCCAAGGCAGAAATGCACTCGACCACCACAACACAGCACAAACCACAAGACACATAGCTCACCTACACAGTGTGCTCCTCAACCTAAGCCCCTAAGGCAAAACAGCTTGCCCAATACACTAGTCATAGGTGACTTGATAGTGAGGCACACTGATGCCCAACTCACTAAGTTGAATAAGGAGAAAGTAACCTCCTTAACAGTGACACCCTTTACAAAGTCTATACCCCAATTCGCAACAGCTGAACTAACCCTGGCCCTCCTGAAAATTAATAACCATAAAAACATATGTCTAGCTGCTCTTTATATTCCACCAGGAAATAACATACCCATTCTTGAAGATATCCTCTATTGGTTCTCATCCAACATTAGCAATGAAACTATACTCCAAGGTGATGTAAATATAAACTGGACTTCTATTCAATCACCTACATTACCTCAGAATATAAACCTATACAACTACACCCAAATAATTACCTCTCCTACCAGATCTAATAAAGATAACTCCGGTAGTATTCTGGACTGGATATAAGTTTCTCACCCCAACTCCATTTCTGACAATGGCACCCTACCCAACTCCCTCAGTGATCATCTCCCTGCCTTTGCTTGTCACTCACCATCCTCCTTCCAGCTTCACCACAACTATATCACAACTTGTACCCTAAAAAACTTCAACCCTCTATCTTTCTCTTGTCACTCACCATCCTCCCTCCAGCTTCACCACAACTATATCACAACTTGTACCCTAAAAAACTTCAACCCTCTATCTTTCTCTGATTCACTAAAACATATGAACTGGAGCCATGTAAAAAAACCTTCCTCTTGATGCTGTTACATACTTCAATACTGCATTCAATAACCTACTAGATAGCTTTGCTCCCCACAGAACTAAAATAATCAAAACCAAATCCACCCCTTGGCTAACTACAGCAACTATTACACTCATGCATCTCTGAGATAAATCTTGGAAGTGTTACCCTAAATCTAAAACATCTAATAAAGTGAAAAAAAATTGCTTTAGACCAAAAGTCCTACTACCCCAAGCTTCAAAACAATCATAGATCCAACCCCCAAAAATTCTGGAACAATATATCTGCTCTCCTCTCTCCTGGAAAAAAGGACAATCCCTGCCCTGACCCTAACTCTCCATATCGTATCTTAGCTACCCAATTCAACTCTTTCTTTATTGATACAATAGCCAAGCTCACCACATCATTCTCCAATAACACTTCTACTCCACCCTCATCCCACACCCTCAACTCTAGTCCCACTGACATCACTACTACTCAAGTTAACATACAACCCGTCTCTCTGCACATCAAAAAAAACTTCTACTAAAATTAAAACCATGCTCTCATGCCCCAGACAACCTTCCATCTAACTTTCTTAAGCTAGCGGCTGATGGCATAGTCCTTCCCATCACCATATTTATCAACCGTTCAATCCAAAAATCCTATGTACTCCTCCTCTGGAAGAAAGCGTTAATCATTCCCCTTCACAAAGGGGGTAACAATACTGAAATTTCCAACATCCGTCCTATAACCTCCTGTCCCCTATCGCAAAAGTCCTTGAAAAATGCATACACTTGCAACTCCTTCCCTACCTCCTATACAATCAACTTCTTTCTCCAACTCAACATGGATTTAGACCTGGACATAGTACTACCACTACCCTTCTCTCCTTCCTTGACATCATCAACCGTGCCCGAAACTCTGGCAACATTGCATCTACCTTTCTACTAGACTTATCAAAGGCCTTTGATACGGTTTCCCACAACATTCTCTTGTCCAAACTCTCTCTTCTCAATCTCTTCCCCTCCTCTATTAATTGGTTTTCCAGTTACCTTTCTAATAGACAGAAAGCTGTCAAGTGGAACAATAGTACCTCTTCCTTCCTGCACACTCCAAATGGAGTTCCACAAGGCTCAGTACTGGGTCCCTTGCTTTTTAAAATCTTCATTAATAATTTTCATCAGTGCATCCCTAATGCCAAACTTGTCCAATATGTGGATGATTCCACCATAATTTGCTATGCACAATCTCTTCCCCAAACTCATGCAACTAATACAAGATGCCTTTTCTCGTACTGAGTCTTGGATGTTGAAAAATCCCCTTGTTCTCAATGCATCCAAAACCAAAATTTATTTTATTTTTATTTATTTTATTTTACATTTGTTAACCGGGCTAGTCCAACTGGATATATTTCCATTTTCAGTAGAGGCCAGGGAAGAAAAGCTCCAGTAGTAACAAATAGAAATTAAAATTAAAAATCAATGTTGTTACATAGTAAATGAAAGGATTTCAATAAAAAATACAAGAAGTAATAATAGAATAAAGTAGGTATTTACACTAGTAAAAGTGACAAAAAGTATAGGATAAATTATTATACAGTATGATTCATGAGGACTTTCAGTACATCAAAACAGGATAGATTACACCAGTATGTTGACTTGAGTTCATCAGTTACAGTCCTGCTTCCAAGGAGCGTGCATTAAAGTTTTGGTAAATTTAGTAGTAGGAGGAAATATCAGTAGTGAAAGCAGATGATTAGTCAGGGTTGCTGCAGGGGCATAACCAGTGTGTTTTGAGGTGTCGTTTGAGGTTTTGTTTAAAGAGAGGCAAGGAAGAAAGTAAAGTTAGTTCATTAGCCAGTAGGTTCCAGTTTTTTCCCACTGTGTTGGAAAACAGAATCTCCAGCCATGTTGTTAGACTTGCTTATGCTAGCAAGAAGTATGCTAGAAGAGCGTAGGGAATTTAGATTTTTGTAGGGGATTATGAGATTGGAGAGTATAGGAGTGCTGTTAGGTTCATAAAATATCTTGTGGGCAATGGTGAGTTGGGAGACTATCAGATGGTTTTGAAGTTCAAGCCAGCCTAGCTGCATTAGATTCAGACAGTGGTGAGTTCTAAAGGGATTGCCAGTGGCAAATCTGGTGATGTTATTATAGGAATTAGTTAGTTTGATAAGATTATTTTTCTTTAGGTTAGTATATATGGGTGAGGCGCACAGAAGAGTTGAGATTAAATGGGAGTCTGCAATCTTGGTTCTGGCTACTGGAGTTAGGAAAGGTTTGATTCTATATAAGGAGCCTATTTTTCTGTTGACAGTTTTTATGGTGTTATTTATGTGGCTGTCAAACGTAAGGTTATTGTCAATAGTAACAATTTAGTGGTAGTGTCGGGAAATATAATAGTGCTATTATTGGAAATGACTGAGAAATCTATGGGGGAGGACTTACTGGTGGGTGTAAAGAGAAGGAGCTTAGTTTTTTTAGCATTGAGAAGGAGGCAAAGTTTTGTCAACCATGTTTCAACTATGTTAAATACATTATGAGTTAGAGAATATAGCTCTGATGGGGAGTTTGCTGAGCATACCAGTGTAATTGCTACATGGAGGTCACTGATAAATAGAGAAAAAAGAAGTGGTCCTAGAATAGAGCCCCGAGGGACTCCAAGGGTGACTGGAAGAAGGGATGATATATTATTTTCCCAGAGAACTACCTGTTGCCTATTGGTAAGGTAGGACCTGAACCATTTAACAGCCAAAGAGTCAAGGGAAAGGGATTCAAAAATGCTGATAAGAAGGGCATGGTTTACCATGTCAAAAGCTTTTGAGAGGTCAATAAAGAGTGCAGATGAGAGGTTGTTTTTATTGAGATTACTACTGATGGCATCTGTAAAGGATAATAGGGCAGTTGTGGTGCTATGTGATGGCCTAAAGCCATGTTGGCAGTTTGCTATTATGTTATGTTGAGATAAATGGTTTAATAGTGGTTGGTGAATGCATTTTTCCATAATTTTTGCTAAGGGTGATAAAAGAGCTATTGGCCAGTAGTTAGAGTATTCATTTGAGTTACCACCTTTGTGTAGGGGGATAATATGGGAGATTTTCCAGATGTCTGGAATGGTTCCCTCCTCAATGGTTCTATTTATGAGGATGGATATAGGGTAGGAAATTACTTTGGCTGCTTTTTGCAGGTATTCAGATGGTAGCTGGTCAGCAGAAGGAGTACAAGGCTTAAGTTTTTGGATGAAATTGTAGATGAGAGTGGTAGAGATGAGTTGCAGATGGAATGCTGGTAAGAGCGCCAGGTACGGTGGTGGGAAGGCTTGAGTTGTCTGGGATTAGTTGACTGGCTAGTGATTGTATGGTCTCTGTGAAGAAGGTATTGAAGGCACTGGCAGTTTGATGGGGGGTATTTGGATCGGCCTCAAGTGGGGTAGGTGTACGAGAGTGCCCTGGGAAAAGGAGTTAAATATTGATACTAGACCAGAACTTCTGGGGATTGTTTTGATGATTTTGCTGTAGTTTACAGTAGTAGTTCTTTTTGTCTGTAAGTATTGCCTTTTTTGCACTATTTCTCAGCTGCCTAAAAATTTGTTGATCAGAGATATTTTTGTTAGCTCTCCACTTAGCCCAAGACTTGTTCCTAAGCAAAATTTTCTGTCTGGTTTCTTTAGAAAGCCAGGGGGCTGGTTTGGACTTCATTCTGATGGACCGTTTGGGTGCGTGCCCATCAAGGATAGATAAGAACTTAGAATTTAGATACTTAACAGCCTCTTCAAGTGGTAGAGTTTTTAAAGGGTTCCAGTCACAGACACTAAGTTAATTTTGGAATAATTCTGGGTTAAAGTGTTTGTTGGTACGTGCAATCTTATATGTGGGGGGGGGGGGGTTGAAATATCATTTTTTTGCCTTATGATGTAGGCAAGTATGATCACTTACATTGTCTGGCAGAGTTCCTACCTTGAAAGCTTGTTTCTGTCTATTTATAAGTATCCAGTCTAAGGTGCTCTCTTTTTTGTTTGGTTTGTTGATTCTGGTTGTGGAGGTGATAGTTTGACTAAAGCCGTGAAGGTTGACATGGGAGGTAGGATTACCAGCATTGACACATTTCCAGTCAGTATTAAAATCACCTAGTATTATTGTTTCTTAGGGGTAAGTTGAGGACACCCAGCTTAGAATATCCTCTATAGTACTGATATTATTACTGGGCAGTAGGTAGATACAGATGATATATAAAGATTTGTTTGGGTTGATTTGAAATCTGGTGATAAGGACTTCTGCCTTACTATCCTGAGGTGGGCTGTATGGTAAAGTGGAGATCTGATGTCCATCTTTGAATAGAACTGCTACTCACCCACCCTTACGTTTTATTCGGTCTTGTCTCAATATATTATATCCTTGGGGAATGATTTCATTGTCTTTAGTCCCTGGTTTATGATGTCAAAGCAGTGAATATCTAGAAGGGCATGGAGATGGGCTACTTTGTTATTAATACTGCGGATATTCAGATGTCCTATTAGGAAAGAGGGAGTTTAGGGTGGCTTACTAGGGTAGCGGGATTGGTAGGGCCAGGGTTAGGGTGGATGTCACCTTCTTTTAAGGAGGGATTATTTAGTTTTATTGCAGAATTATACATAAAGTTGGTTTGATATTTCACTTTCTTTACTGTGAGTTTATTGTATTTAATGTGGGAGAGTCTACGGTATTTAGGTAGTAGATAGCTGGGAATGGAAGTGATATTAGTCTGACTATTTGGGAGTATAGGAGTGTGTATTGCTGTTTGTTTTAGAGAGTAGTTAAAATGGTAATAGTACAGTTTTTCAAAGGAGGTGAGAAGGTAGGCAGAGGTGAGGACAGTTGAAATTATTGCTATGAGTATTAATTTGGTTATATTAGTTTTTTCTACTAAAGGCATCTTGTTGAGATTATGTATAAGAAGTTGGGTCTGAAATTAAGAAAAAAAAAAGGAGGTATTTGATAAGGAGAACGTGGAGAGAAGGGAACTAATACTTATTAGCTAAAAGAAAAGGGATATGGTAAATTACTCTAAAATCATGATCTTTACTGAATCTAAAAACACCTCTATCGATAACTCCTTCTCCATAGTCAGTCAGAATAAGATTCCCACTGAAATAGTCTCCCATACAAAACTTCTAGGTGTTATCACTGATGAACATTTAAAGTTTGACATTCATATACAAACTAGTATTAAGAAAACACACCCAAAGCTCTGAATGCTGTATTGTCACAGCAGTTATCTCACTCCCTCTTCCAAACATATACCGTCTATTTCCTACCTCATCCCTTCTCTCTTGTATGGAGCCCCTCTCCTCACCAACCTTCAATCCTCCCTAAAGTCAAAACTGTCATTCTGCTACAATAAAATCACTAAGTTTGCTACTGGGACCAAATCCTCCTCCCACCACTGTGATGCACTCCACTCCTTGAACTGGCTGGAACTCCCCCACTATCTCTCTTACATTCAACTGTTAACTGCTCACAAACTCATTTTCAAACCCTCTAACTGCCCTTCCCTCTCCTTCATACTCACCTTGCATCATCCTGACAGGCTTCTCAGATCCAGTAACCAGGACCTCCTCGAAATGTATAAACCCTTATGTGCACCTGGGCAATTTCTGCTGTCGTTCTTCCTCACTCGCCTATAGAATTCAGTTCCCCCTACATTCAAATCACCCAAAACCACTCCACCTTCAAGACCATGCTCCATTCTCATCTCTCTTCTCACTGGGAATGCTCATGCTGTCACCCCACCTGACTCTCTCTATATAATTTCTGCTCTCCCTTCCTTTTTTCCTTTCTCATAACTCAGCCTATTAACCTTTCACTGTTCTACTCTCCTGCTAATTCTTCCTACCTCTCACCTCATGAAACTGAGTGCATAAGTGAATGCACTCCAAATTATACTTATGTACTACAAAATGCTTGTTTTAATTTCATTCAATGCTTTGTTACAACACCTTGCTCAAATGTTATTTTTCTGTCTTCTATATTGCTGTGTTTTGAGTAGTTTTGAAAATTGTATTGTACTTAACTTTGTAGATATTAGCTATGTAATAATTGTATATGGAGCTTTTCTCCCTGGGCCTCCATTGAAAACAGGCTCATTTTGACCCAATGGACTTTCCCGGTTAACACACTGCAAATAAATAAATAAAGTCAGCTGTCTATCGGGTGCCAGAATCAGACACATAACACATGCACTCAGGTCACTCCATAATAAGTACAAGTATGACTCTGTCACTATCCACGTGGGTATGAATGACCTTAGCCGCACCTTCCTGGATTACATGAAAAGAGTCATGGTGGAGCTCTCAGATTATGTGGCCCAGGCAGGCATGACCCTAGCCCAGGCATCCTACCGTCGTCCAGAATGATACCGCAGTACAAGCAGAAAATGACTAACAATTGGCTACATTTCTGGTGTCATTCTAAGGGGACCCAGTATCTGTCTGCTTGGGATGACATGACTGACAGACCCTGATGCTTTGCCAGAGATGGCATGCATGTCACCCCTGGGTTTCCAGATACTGGCTAAGGCTCTTGCCACCCCTATAGTGCCTTTTTTACATGATGTTCGAAAGACCAAATTACTATGTTCTAAAGACCAAATTACCACCGTAACAGCTATAAATAAATGCAATCTGATGGTCATGCTGCTCAATGCTAGAAGTCTACATCTCAAGATGCACTTACTTGAAGCACTCCTCGAAATGGAGAACATCAACATTTGTGCTGTAACGGAGACCTGGTTTAAAGCAGCAAAAGCACCCCTGCGCTACCAAGCTATAACTCATTCCACTCCTTTCGGCCCCAGAACATGGACCGAAGCTCCAAAGGTAGTGGTGTCTCCATATTCATAAAGGATATGCACACCTTCAGACTAGCAGCCCAGCATAACGCATCTGAGATACTTCAGGTACAACTAACATTGTAACATTGGTAGAATGGTAATTCAGGTTGTAGCCTGCTATAGGTCCCCAACCATGTCCCAAGACTCTCACTCCACATTCCTAAGCACCCTGGAAACTATTAGGGTCCAACCCAACACTTTCATACTAGGTGACTTCAACTACCCCCTCAATCAACTGGGAAAACTACTCATGCACTAATACACTGGCCCAATGTTTCCTGGAATTCATCAATTTCGATGCCCTGGACCAGCCCATTCTTGCCCCCACTAGAGGGAGCAACATCTTTGACCTGGTTATTACTAACATGGGCAACCGTTGCTCTACACCAATAGTCAATTCCTCCCTGGTTAGATGCGACCACAAACTAATCACCATGGAAATGCACCCCCCCCCCCGCAAAAGTAACCACCATGAAAAACTTCTCCAAAGCTAACTTTGGGCTCCTAAAAACAGAGGTGGCTAATTTCACAGCACCCATGCCAATGGAAAATAGATGCATGACTGCCGAATCATACACCAATGCACTGTACGAACATGTACATAAATAAATGGAGCTATCCATACCCAACAGAACCAAGACTCTCTCCTCCAAGAAGCCAATTTGGTGATCCCCTGCCATTAATAAACTCTACAACAGAAAGAAGAAACTGTTACAGAAAAAGGTGAAGTCCCAAGACTGGAAAAACTCCCTTATTAGCCACAACAAAAAGTTGAGATCGCTCATCAAAACCTCTAAAGCCAGCTATGAAGGCAAAATTGTGGCAGACACTAAAAACAGCCACAAAGCCTTTTATAGTTATATCAAGAATCTCCACAGCAATATCCAGGTTTGCTTTGAGTTACTGCACAATGGCACCTCCTATACTGAGCCAACAGATACTGCCAACATACTGGCCGACAGATTCAGTGTCAGAAATGCCAGGTACCCAGTATTACTGCAGCACAGGTTAAAGTTGCATTGTCCAAGGCCAAGAATACAACTTCCATGGGACCTGATAATATCCCTGGATGTGTTCTACATGAAATACAAGGAGAACTGGCACCACATCTGTGTGCTCTGTTCAATCACAGCCTCACCTCAGGCCTTGTCCCTACCGAATGGCGGACTGCTACAGTCATCCCTCTCCATAAAGGGGGAGTAACTACAGACCCTGGGAATTATCGCCCCATTAGCCTGACGAGTCTGATATGTATGGCTATGGAGCGCATCAGCATGGACCTAATTAATAATGATACAGGGAATCTCCAAACTGTAGATCCCACCCAATTTGGTTTTGTGAAAGGTAGTTCATGCCTGCTCAACCTGGTTGACTTCTTTCAGTCAGTCACCAGAGCTGTGGATGAGGGCAAGGCAGTTTATACAGCCTACCTCAATCTGGCCAAGGCCTTTGATACCATTCCCCACTCAGGAATTATTGATAAACACACCAAACTAGGCATCAACCCCTATATCACTAGGTGGGTTGCAAACTGGCTCACAGATAGAACCCACAGTGTGAAAGTAGCAGAACTCCAAGTCAGACTGCTGACCAGTCATGACTGGAGTCCCACAGGGATCAGTCCTGGGTCCCCTCCTATTTGGCATCTACTTCACAGAAGTCCAGGCCAACACAGAGGGACTCTGGCTAACAAAGTTCACAGACAACTGCAAGCTGGGAGCCATTATTAACTCCCCAAGTGATGAAGACATCCTACAGAAAGACCTCACGGAGACCAATGAGCGGTGTTGAAACCATGGCCTTAAGCTTAATGCCAAAAAATGCATCATCCCCTTTGGGAAAAACTCAGTTCCCATTAATTGCCACATCGATGGGAGCCCACTGAACACTGAAGGCGTTAAGAGATCTGGGGACACAGATTGACAGCAACCTCTCCTTTGACCACCACGCTGCCAATGTGGTCAGAAAGTCCTTCTATGTGGCACATCTTATTACCAAGGGTTTTGCACCCAGGAAGAAAGAGGTTATCATCTTTCTCTGCTCTTCCCTCATTAGGCCAGTCATCGAGTATAAAAACCCATTTGGCATGTACCTCGAGACACATGCAACAGCTGGAGAGGCCACAAAAGTACCTGACAAAGAGGATCCGAGGCCTTAAACACATGTCCTACATGGGCAGACTCAAAAACCTCCAGCTAGACTCTGTCTCATATTGTCTGCTAAGAGGCAATCTCTGCTTGACTTACAAAGCCATGTCTGATCCAGCTCTGTTAGAAATGCTACATCTAAAGAAATCCCAATCCCTCCAGACCACAAGCTCCAGAGACCTCAACCTCATTACCACAATCAACTGAACATGCTGGAGGGAAAGGTTCATAACCCAGAGACTGCCCATGTTCTGGAACAGATTTCCTAGACACGTCAAGCAGAGCACCTCACTGACCCTCTTCAAGAGAAATCCTGATAAGTGGATGGGAAATAAAAAGTTCACCCCAGGGATCACTGCAGTGGCTCTACTTGATAGGGGCACTGGGAATTAACATCAGGTGGCACGATGCCAGGGCACTTCTATGGGCTAGCCTTGTAAAGGCTCCAGGGCCATTAGCCTAGTACACACCTATGAACCTATCAGACAGCTGAAGACATTTTATTTGTTTTGATGAATGTACTAATTTTTTTAATTGTAAACAGTTCTTGCAAAGGACTGCAACAAACATGATTTTTTGTTTTTGTTCTGAAACAAGTTGAACCTGAAAAAAATGGAAAAAGTGGCCCGCTCTTCTAATGTGGTCAATAGCTTCATATGTGTTAGCACATTCTGCCTGTGTATGTATGTGTCATGTCTTTCAACTGTTACCTTGAAAATATGGACAAAGAAAAAAATAATTAGGGAGAAGCTTTCATATTAGGTACTGTTACTGGATGCTGTTAACTCAAAACAATTTTCAAATTTAGGTGGGATGGAACAAAGGTTTGAGAACAAATTAGATGTGTTCCCTCAAATTCGTGAGACCTGAGAGGTGCGTGTGTGCATGTCTACTGGAATTTTATGATTTATGACTGAATATTAAGTAATTTTTGGTTTCAATAAGTTAAAGAAATATCTATATATACACACACACACACACACACACACACACACACACATGAATAAAATATTTAGTAGCAAGGCTTCAATACCATGATGGAAGGTTACAAATGGCATTCTGTATCTTCACAGAACCCTAGCTGTGAATCCTCCAAGCTGTCTTTTTGTGTTGCAACTAGTGGTGATGGTAGATAAAAGATAAAATGATGTGCTAATAGTTTGTGTTTGTATTGCACAGGGACCAGTTTGCACACATTTAAAGATCACCACTTTTGAATGTTCTTCTTTGTCATTTAATGAGATTCGTTACTAAGCTGAGGTCTATGCTGAGGTAAATTTGGGTATGAATATGTTTTGTGAGTAAATAACTTAGACCTAACCTTGCTGAAAAAATGTATTATGAACTACAGCTGTCCTAAGTAGTAATTTTTTATAAATTATTTTATTCATTGTATGTTAATCAAGCAGTACATAACATACACAGACTCCATTAGTAGTTTTCCATGATGGTAGGTATAATAAGCTTAGGAAATTGAAATAAGTTCATCCACAAAAGATTGAAAGAAAAGAATATTTACTTTTCATCTGGGAGGAAAAAACAACCCATTTTTTTGAAAAAAAAATGGATTTGCTGTTTTTATTTGTTTTGTCCTGAATTCTAATCTTACAGTTATCCAAACTGGTTATAAAGGTTGCAAAAGAAGTACTGCTTGACATGTAAAGTCAACCTATTTTATAAATGTGGAATGCATTGAGTAAGTTATTTATCCTGACGTCTGGTATTGTTGATGTGATAGTATAGGTCTACAAGTAGTTTTACTATGGTGATTGTGATCTTAGAGTGCTAGGTCATTCATAGCATGGGAACTTTAGTGGACATGACCCCCCCTCAGGAATGTCTAGGACACTTTGTAGAGAGAGATGGGTCTTTCAGTCTATCAGAGTAACTAATGTTAGTGAGACTCGAGATCTTTTTGTTGAGGTAACATTGAATTATTATGAATTGTTTTCAGTATTTTGTGAGGTATGTGCCAATGGGAGCATTGTTTTCAATGATGAGCCTAACAAAAGAATGAATACAGTAAGGGTACAACTTACTTGGAACTTGAAGAGATGCCACAAAGGATAGGCTGTGTAAGGTAAAAAGATTTTACAACTACAGAACCATGATGATCAAAGGAGATTCTGCAAGCAATACAGAGTCCCAAGTACCTGGTGACTGTGCCAGAGTAAGATATCTGTACGGTAAGTGGTACAGATATAAGCTTTACCAACATAAACTATGCTGCATTTGAAGGCATTAAAGGCAAATCAATTAACACACCAAGCATTTGTTTGGTGTTGTCCTAGCTGGAGATTTTGAATATCAGAATGGGATTTGATATCTACACCCATTTCATAGCCATCAAAATCACCCTTCATGCCAAGGATGTGTATATATATATATATATATATATATATATATAAAAAATACATACATACACACACACATACATACATATGTGTGTGTATATATCTATACATGGATCTACTTCTAAATTTTGAAGTTCCAAAACTTCCAACTTCAACAGACTGTGACCAGAAGATGTGTGTGTGTGTGTGTGTGTGTGTGTGTGTGTGTGTGTGTGTGTGTGTGTGTGTGTGTGTGTGTGTGTGTGTGTGTGTGTGTCTCCATACTTTGGCTATGTCCATAGTCAACAGGTACTGAAGTCGCAATAACCACACTAATCTGATTGAGAGGATCACTTTCCACCTGTCCAATATTTGAGGGCTCGCTGGAATGTGCTGGTGTAGGCCTACTTGGCTGTGTCTGATAGAATTAGAGATGATGGCTAAATGTCAATTTCAGTGTTATTCACCCTCTTCACCCCCCACTGTGCGTTTGGCTACCATCATCATCATCGGAGTCTACTGATACACTTACATCAGGTGGTAGATGTCCCACACCTGTACTGTCAAGATCACCTTTGATAATAAGCAACAAATACAGGAATAAATTAATACCTACACTACTGTAGTCCAATATATGCTAACAGACTAACAGTGGTGCTACCCTTACAGACAGTACAGCAATACACACAACAATCCTGACACTCACATCAGAAAATAAAAATGCCTTTTAATTCCTCATCAGTAGTGACAAAAAACATTTGGCTTGTCTTATGTAGATGATTGTCTGCTCGATATATGAGATGGTCTTGTAAGAAGTTAAGCAAAAGGTAAGGACACCAGCATCACAATGAAGATTAACACATGGTGTTTTAAAATTTTGCCTTTTATATAATCAATTAACCATACTTTTAATGAGAACTTGGGAGGACACGTCTAGGCCAAGCCCATGTATAACCAACCTGAATGTGTTAACTTTATCAAAGATGTATTCCCCCTCTAAAAATACAGTTACAAATGTTAAATAGAAAATTGTATTTGCTGTTAATATTTTACTATCCATTTGCTGTCAATATTTTACTATCCAAGACGTATTTAACAATTGATATGGTTAACCTACGTGGAAGCTCCTCCTGGGACACCCTTGTCCTCTCTGAAACAGCAGCACCAACATCAGTCATATGCGGCTGTGCACTTCCCCGTGAGCTGTCTGGATCCCTGACAGTGGACAGGAACTCTTTATTTGGTGTCAGTGGTGGATCCGCAGCAGGTCCCCCCTCCGTAGCCATATGGTCATGGGCCACTCCAGCTACTCTCCTACAGACTGATGAAATCATGTCAGTGGCCTTATGGCGCACCTGGTCATATGTCCTGCAAGGTCTTCCCACTGCATTAATATCAGCTACTATCTGTTGCAAATTCACGTTCTGCCAGACATATCTCCTTACCTCCTCTCAAGCAGAAAGGAACCATGTCACCTAAATGCTTTGGCAATTACCTGGCTATGGAGTCAGGTAAGCATAACCTCAACCACAGCTGTTAACAATCACCTTCTGCTCTCGAGAAATATTTTGAAGTGTGGTTTGGCATAGTGGCAAAGGTGTTTACCTCACAGACACAAGGTACAGTGTTTGATTCTCACATTTTGAAAGGTAAACTGGCTAGGCTTAAAATGGCCTACAACAGCAGCTAGTCCAGTAGTTATCTATGAAACTATACTGTAATGCATCTAGGTTTGAGTATGTAATATCATTTACTGTCAAGTAAATGCAGTGCTGGGCATTGTTTCTGAGGGTTCTAACATAGTTAAAGAATGCCTTGTTGTTATCTTTCAACTGTGGGGCTGTTTTTATCTCATATTTGGCTTTTTGACTTCATCAGGGTCTGGAGTTCCTTGTTCAGTTTAAGAAAAGCATTTTTGCATCTTGAAAGTTAATTTCTTTTATTACAGCACCTGTTTATATTAGGGTTCTGCTATGGGGGGGGGTATTTTTGAATTTGGCATTCTAATAATTTCTGAGGGACACAAACGCATCTATGCAACTATTTACATGTGCTTAGAACTTGCCAGTTAAGGATTTCACATAAGCAGTGGGGTTGATACCTCTCAACCTCTTAGAATAACAAATCTGGACAAAGCATGGGGTGGGGGGGGGTGTCAAAGGCCCAATAATAGGTATACATTTTAAATGTTACTATTACAAAGTTAGAAAATTGATAGGCTAAAAGGTGTTGCATTAGCATACATTCTCTGAATAACATGAAGTTTGAAACACAAATGAGTCTCACTGATCTGCGAGAAAATCACAAATTTTATATGGAACAGACCAAAACTATGAGGCAAAATCTGGACATGCTGCTAAAGTCTGGACACTAGAGAGGTATGCTGGGGTTCTCAAGATGGAATGAGGTTTTTTGAAATTAGCCAAGTCATCACTCAGTTTTAGTAGATAAGCCTTTGTTGTTGTTTGTCTTTCGACTTAGGGGTCGCCACAGCGGAACTCCGGTCTGCTAATGATTGGCAGTAGATTTTTACGAAACCCCGAAGTGCCAGCTTGATGCCCAACCTTCAACGAAGGCACACCCATTTACGCACGTATGTCTTTCGAACGCTACCCAACCGCAGGGAGGACATGCAGACTCCACACAGAAGGCACTCCCAAGCCAAACCGAGAATCGAACGGGAGACCCTCTTGCTGTGAGGCAACAACGCTACCGCTGTACCACCGCGGAATATAAGCCTTTGTATAACTTCTAAATACTGATGTATTCAAAGTTTATTCAGAATTCAGTCTTACACAGAATGTGAATGATTTGCAGCATTTCTCTCAACTGTCTAGATGTTTACAGAATGTTCAGATCTTTGACTCATATTTTTGTTCTGCTTCTCATAACATTATTGGTTTTCTGAGAAATTACTGAGTATTGAAGTCACTAATTAATGATATACATTTGAAGTTTTGACTTCATATCCTTCAAAAAATATATGTTACTGCAAAAATCTGTGACTGCATCAACTTTCTAAATTTGTAATTGCAAAATGTAAAATATGCCTCCATTTATGTGCCCTTATTACCCACTATTGTAGGCTCTGTTCAGATGTCTTGCCCTAAGAGTTTAAGGGTTATGATGGTGGTTTGATTTGAACATAGAGGCAGGACATTATGGTTGGTGGGGTGCAAAACTGGCCCATACTAGTAATGAACAAATCTCATTGCTTGCTTCATTGTCTGAGTTCATTTACATTTTTATCATCATTAATGTGTATTTATTGGTATGCCATGGTACTATCTTGTCCAGTGGCATATTATCTCATAATGACAGGATAATTCTTATCTGGATGCAAAAGACCACCCGTGTCTACCTGAATAAGGACAATATTCCTCTTCTACTAACCACATTTTACTGATTACACTAATGGTTCAGTTGTGTGTTTATGTCATCATGTATTTGTGTGTGTGTGTGTATATCTGTTTGTGTTTATATATATATATATATATATATATATATATATATATATATATATATATATATATATGTATATATATGTGTGTGTTTATATGGTTGTGTCTGTGTATGTATAACATATCTGTGTTATAAGTTCATAGGTAGGTACTAGGCTATCTGCCCGAAGGCATTTATAAGCCTAGCCAGAATGTGTTGGCTTTCGCCGCCCCCTTAGATTAGTTCCATGTGTGTGTGTGTGTGTGTGTGTGTGTGTGTGTGTGTGTGTGTGTGTGTGTGTGTGTGCGTGTGTGTGTGTGTGTATATGCCAAGGACATTGATATATATGGGTGCCAAGCTTTGTAGTGAATGGCAAGTGCTCCAACACCCAGTAGAGTGACACCATTTGGTCGACGCAGACAGTTATTTGACAAGTGTGTGAGCTAGACAATCCCAGAGTAGGGAAATATTTCCTTTCCATGTGGAATATGTGATCGCAGCGTTAGCATTTATAATTAGCAGGGGATGTGGGGGGGGGGGACATTAGTAGGGCATATAAAGTATTGCGTGATAACTGTAAGAATTAGAGGAATTTAGAAAGTTCACAAAGACAAGGACAGGATATATGTAGGGTTTCCAAATATGCAAAGTCAAGAAGATTTAGGATTTTTGCTTGGAATTGTTTGCAAAGGTATTTTAGTAGCCCAAACAGACTCAAAGAAGGTTTCCTCAGGTAGATCACAAATGTTGGAGGCTTTATGGGGAAGAAAGAGGTAATTGGGAACATATTTGTGGGACTACAATGAGTGGGCAGACTTGAAAAATTCATTGCAGACTACTCTGTTAGAAATAATGCATATGGCTACAGGCAGCCATCACAAGGTCTCCTCACAGGACAAGAGGTCTCTCATCCATCCCCACTTGTCCACTCTGCAAGTAACATTGTGGGTGATAGGATTTTGATCCCTTTCAGGCACCTCTTTTCTGAGCATGTGTTCAGGGTTTTACAGGAGGCAAGGAAACCCTCAACCAGAAAATCTTCATGGTTGGCCTATTCTTCTATGAAAGCCCATTTGTCAGCCATTTCTGCTTGTCTACACTTGACTCCTGCTTTGACTTTTCATTTTGGTATCAACTCTCACTCGCCCACAAACTAGTAAATCATCCACAAAATGTCCCATCCCTCCAGAATCTACTCCAACCCTATCGCACCACCAGACCACTAAGATCCAGCAACAAAAATCACTTGCAGATCACTAAAGCCAATAACTCAGTTGGTGAAGCACTATTCTCTTGCGCCATAGCCAAATCATGGAACTCCCTCCTACCCACAATTTCCTCCGTACCATCATGCACCCACTTCAAAACTTTACTAAAAGCGCACCTAAAAACATGCTGGCTATGCCATTGCAACTCTCACTTTAATATCACCCACCCCATCCAATCACTACCTTTCTTTCCACCCCACTAACTATCTTGATTATAGCAAGCTCACATGCTCAAAAGCCTAGTACTTATTATACAGCAGGAACTTCTTATTGTAACATTTGTTAATGTCTGTTATGTACTTCGCAGATAAAGATTCTAGTTGTCTACTGATGTACTATGTTCTTCATCTGTAAATATGTTTGTAATGAATTGCTATGTTAATCAAATTGTTAATCGCTATGTAATCCAATGTAACTACTGTCAGTTTATTTTAATTGTGGAGCTTTTCTCCCCGGGCCTCCGCTGAAAATGGACCTATGTTCAATCGGACACTCCCGGTCAACAAATGTAAATAAATAAATAAATAAAAATAAAAATTAATAAATTTTGAGATCAAACAATTTCTTAAAGGTGTCCTGCATATTAGACCTCCAAGAAAGCCTATTTCTCCCGCTTGGGACCGCACTTTTGTTTAGGAAAAACTAACTCGGCTCCTTTTCAGCCTATAGATTCTGCTTCTTTGCAACATTGTACCTGGAAGACTGTTTTGTTGCTTGCTCTTACTTCTGCTCGGGAGGTTTCTGAGCTCCAGGCCCTTATGGCCTTTCCTCCTTTTTTGGTTTTTCATAGGGACAGGGAGTCCCTGTATACTAATCCTATTTTTATGCCTAAGGTAGTCAATGAGTTGTCCTTTAGTCAGTCGGTACAATTCCCTTCCTTTTTCCCTTCTCCTCAGTCTGCTAGTGTGAGGGTCCTGCAAACCTTGGATTTGCACAGGCAGCTCAGGTACTATTTGGATAAAACTAGGACTATTCGTAAGTCTGATCAGCTTTTTGTTTCTTTTTATACCAGGTCTTTGGGTTTGGCTGTTTCCAAACAAACCATCTCCACCAGGATATCTAAGGCCAGTTATTTTTGTTATTCTTTTCATGGCAAATTTCTGTCTGCTTTTGTTGCAGCTCATTCCACTAGGGCTGTTGCCTCTTTTGGTGCCTTCTTCAAGTGGTTGGACACCATTCCATCCTTGAAGTTGCTACTTGGTCTTCAGTGCATACCTTTACTAAGCATTATAAGTTGGATATGGTTTCTATGACCAGAGCAGGTTTTGCTGAAGCCATTGTACGTGGGTTTTTTGAGAGCTCTTCTCAGCCTTCCACCTCACATTCTGTTCTTGAGCTTTTTTACTCTCTCTTCTGGACTGAATACTGCAACAGTGATATAGAAGAACATAGTACACTTATGTAAAATCGTACCATAATAGTAGATGCCCTACTCTTCATTATTGTAGTATTCTCTCCCTCCCTCCAATCCCCTGTTGTTTATTCTGCAGATTCTTCCTTCTGGATGTGTATGGATGGCTTTGTCCTATGACGGCTGTTCTCTTCTAAAGCAATACAGTTCTAGGTAGTTGCATCCGTAAGTCCCTCTTATGACTTGTGTTCTGTGCGGGGAGCATAAATGTGACATACAACACAACCAAGATCTCTTTTAAGCTTATTTATACTAGTCAAACGATGGACTGTCCTCGGCAATACATCACTTCTGCACCGAATACTGTACCGGAGAACAGCTGTTATGGTAAGATTTTACACAAGAGTACTTTCGGTCACTTTGCTCCATTATCACTACCATGCATACCTCTCAACTGTCCAGATTTTCCCTGAATGTCTAGATTTTGCCTCATATATTTAGTCTGTACCTCATAAAATTTTGATTTTCTGGCAAGTCACTGAGGACTGAAGTTACTAAATAATGACACACATTTGAGTTTCAGACTCCATATCCTTCAGAAAATGCACACTAAGAAATTCTGTTATTCTAGCAACTTTCTAAGTTTATAACAGCAGTATTTAAAAAAAAAATGTCTCTATTTTTGGGCATTTGTTCCTTATTATTTTAGGGTCTGTCAGATTTTTTGTGCTAAGATGGTGAGAGGTATGCTATCGTGAGAGTAAGTTGGAATGGAAACAGTTTAAATGTTACTATGTAAGACTAATCATTGCCAGACCAGGAGTCAGACACTTGTTAGGTGTTGCAAACTGTTAGAATGATGCCAAAAGCTGTAGAGTATCATTTCAGTTACTTGTTTATATATAACAACAGTGGAACTAGAAACAGATTCATACAGATATAAGGTTACAAGAGATAGAAGTGTTGAAAACATAATATAATGTAGTAACTCACTAAAGTGTAGCATGTACACTAGGATGCTTTTGGCTAGTAGCTGGAAATAAGCAAAAAATAAAATATGAAGTGAAAAGAAAAGATGAGGGTATACTCATTTTTAAACTTTGCATCATTCATGCTTCTACAGATGTACAAGCAGCCCACTCATAAAAATGGTGCGTATGTCTAGTAGTATTCAGAAATCGGAACATATCAAACTAGAAAATGAAAAAGGAACAGAAGTGTATGTCTACTAATGCTCCAATCTTCTGTCACACACTTGCTTTCTATGGAATTACTGGCAGGTCAGAAAGTCACTACACCAGGCTAGTATTCAAAAATCAGAATACAGTAAAACATGAAATGAAAGAAAGAGAAATGTGGTTTCCACTACTGTTTGCCTCACTCAGATGCTTTCTATAGGTAGAAGCCATGTCATAAAATTGTTGTAGTTGGCCAGATTTCACAATCACCACAGAATAAAATATGAAATGAAAGAAACAAAAAAAAAAACTCTGCTAATGTCTTAAAAGCCTTGCATTACTGACGTGCTTTCTAGAGTAGCAGCAGCTGTCAGGTCGTAAAATGCCTGAAAGGCTGCTTTTCTCAATGTGTAAAATGCACTGACTACACTAATGAATGGTTCACAGAGAAGGCTGTTGTTAGTACAACTGCAATTTGAGATGGAATTTGGCTCACACCTTTGAAACTTCCTGCAGGCAGTCTTCCCCCACCTCCCTCAGCTAAAGTTGAGCATGCTCAGAAAGCAAACCTGAAATGTAAACAAAGGCTGAATCAAAACAAAAAATCCCTGGGATTGTAAGTCGTGTCTTCTTTTAAACCCAATTCCTCCCTTATGTATTATTCCCACAATTCCCATTTTTTTCCTCTGTAGTTTGCTCCCACCCTTTTCTAATGATCTCAATTCCAGTTGTTTTATCTCTGTTACTGTATTTCACTACTTTGAGTATAGTTGGTGTAGATTTGAATTTCTATTTTCTAGTAATTGCTTTTTTAGCAGCCTCCATAATTAGACACAGCAATGCCTTACCAAGTCTAAGCAATTCCATTCTGTCCCTTATCACATCAATCTGCCAACCCCACATCTCCGACAGCACATCACACGGAATCGTTGAAGTCCACAAACTCACCACACTCCCAGAAAATGTGTTACCAATTCCCTCTTTCTTCCCTGTCAAACCTCCAGCATTTGCTGTCTACCTGAGGAAATTCTCTGGAGTATACTTGGGGTATAAAATTACCTATGTAAACATCTCCAAGCAAAAATCCTAAATCTTCTAGATTTTGTTGCATATTTGGGAGACACACATATATCCCCCCATTGTTTTTTTGTGAATTGCTTATTATACCTCTCTTCCCAATCCTTTCCAACTTCCTTGGACTGATTCTTATAGTTAATCATGCAATATTTTATATGCTCTACTAATTATTCCTTTTTTAATGGCAGCTTCTGTAGTAGATTCTACTAAAACTCTACTAGTGATGGTCTTTCATTTAGGACGCCCCTATTTCTTTCTCTTTGTCTATACTCTGATTTCCTTGATAAGGAAGGAAGGAAGGCAATCTGTAACCTGCAGTCCAAATAAATTTTTGGAGTCTTCCCATTCTACCATCTTTCCCTCTCTAGTTATTTGCTCGGAATACCTTGGTTCCTTTGCCAGTTTTCTCCAATAAATTCCAGCCCCCTCTTGCCTATTGTCTGCATCCCTAACTGCAGTCATACCTATTGGCAGAATCTCCTTTCTCCATTCCTGTGCTGGCTTAGTTCTTAGGATAGTTTCTGCTACTTTACAGATATAATACTCTGTACGACTATTGTTATTCTCATTAAAGGCCTACATCCAAAATCCCACTCTCTCCTTGTTTCTTGAGCTTCCCCTGTTTCGTCTTCATCCTTTTCCAGTTTGAATTGCAGTTTTCTGCTTGTGCTATGTACATCAGCCTTAACTGTGTAGCTCTGAAATACCCCTTTCAAATTGGGTAATACCAATCTGCTCTGTTCTGCTGGAAGAATAACCGTATCCCATTTGACTATTGCCTTCTACCCCCCAAATAAAGTCCTTCAGCTCTTCATTAACTGCTATCCACAACTTCTCCTCTGGCTGATAAAAATATGCCTGACCTGTGCATAAGACTAACGGGACTTAAAGTTTCCATTTTCTCAGTTTTTGTATTATCTTTTGTTGAGTCTGTTCCCACATATCCTTAGTTGTCACAACAGAATCATTTTAATCCATACTCCTAAATACTTCACTTTATCATGTCCTCATAAATATGGATATTAATAAACCAATTCCTATGTGGGTACATAATTTTCTACTAGTGCCTTTGTTTTAGCTTCATTAATTTTTCTATCCTGAAAAGATTTGAAATGGTCTGAAAATGTTCCACAACACTGTAATATCTCTTTCTGGTTTTGTCAGGTATAAAATATCATCTGCAAATATGGCCAGGTTTTCTTGACTGTGATACCAATTATATCCTTCAATTTCTGTGTCCCTTATTTTCTTTGTCAATGGTTCTAAATATAATGCAAATAACAAAGGGGAAAGAGGACACCCCTGCTTGGTTCCTCTGCTTGAGCAGAAATTATCAGAGAGAGGACCTCACCCATTTTAATTTTCGCCTCCAATGCCTCATATATTCTCCTAATCAACCTTATAATTTTTTCAAGAAATTCAAATGCTTCCATTTCTCTGCTCATAAAGTCCCAGCTTACTCTGTCAAATGCTTTCTCTGCATCAAGACCCACCACCACCAATGGTATTTTCTTACATTCTGCTTCCCTCTGGATCATCAATTTTCTGTTAATTTTGTTAAATGTTTGCCTCCCCTCCACAAAACCACACTGATCCATATCTATCAATTTTGGCAATACTTTTGCCATTCTTTTAGCTATTATAGACATTAGACATTAATACTTTATAATAATGGCTTGGCATTGAAATGAGCCTGTAGCAAGCTGGATCTGATGGATTTTTACCCTCGTTAGGTATTACAGCTACCACTGCTTTCTTCCAGGATGTCAGTTGTTGTTTGTCTTTCGGCTTTTCCCGGTGAGGGGTTGCCACAGCGGAACTCCAGTCTGCTAATGATTGGCAGTAGATTTTTACGAAATGCCGAGGTGGCCAGCTCGACAGCCAACCTTCAACGAAGGCACGCCCATTTACACACGCATGTCTTTCGAATGCTACCCAACTGCAGGGAGGACATGCAGACTCCACACAGAAGGCACTCCCAAGCCAAGCTGAGCATCGAACGGGAAAACCTCTTGCTGTGAGGTAACAAAGCTACCGCCGTACCACCGCAGCATACATTCTTCCAGGATGTCAGTACTTCTCCTAAAATACTATTAAACAAAATCTTCCAGATCTTTCAGTTTTTTCCATCCTAGCTTCCAAACTTTCACAGGAATGCCATCTATTCCTGGGGACTTTCCTGTAGATTAGTTATACATTACAATTTTTATCTCATCTCCTCCTATCATAACCGTTAGTAACTGAGCCTCCTTTACCTCTAACCTTGGTATAGTTAATTTTTCCATAAACATTCCCATTTGTATCTTTTCTTGATTTCCACATTACTCTGCTTCATACAGACTTTCATAGAATTTCCAAAATATTTCTAAGTCTACAGTATCTCGTTACCCTCCTTATTATAGGCTCCCTAAGCTTGACAACAGCCCTTTCTACTTTGTTGCCCAAGTTGTTGTACTAAAAGTTTTTGTGCTTTCGTGTTATCATCAAAAAACAGCTGCTTAATCACAATCTTTCTAAACTCATGTATATTATCTAGGTAATCCCTTATTTTCTGCTTAGCATTTGGCAGCTGATCCTCTTCTTGCTCTGTGAGTTTCCCCCTATTCTGCAATACTTTAACAATTGTCAGTTCCTCTAAATAATTCTTGTTACTTCTTAACTATAGCTCCCTTTCTTTTATTTTCACCCTATTTTAAACTCTACCTTAATTTTATCCCTCTGACTAGCTACATTTTCAAAAGAAATTTCTATCTTCTCTAACAGCACCCGAAAAATTTCCACTACCCATTCCTTAAATTCCTCTCTTTTCAACAGACAGGTGGGAAAGCTCCAGTTTCTCATTTTTATTTCATTACCACGCGTTTTGCTTCTATTTTAATTATTAGCACATGATCTGAAATTGTTATTGGGTAACATCTTCCTTGCCAAATATTTTCATGCATATCTTCAAAAATATACCCTCATTTGTTATACTTTCCCTTCTGGGTCCCCCAGATCTTCACTGCTGCAAATCAAATTCCAGTTCCCATCTATAAGTAATATCCCTTGCTGAAAATTGTTTTCTCCCAGAAAGCTCTATTATATCAGTTTTAGGTGGAATATAAATAACATGCCAGTGTAATCCTCATCCCTTGCTGAAAATTGTTTTCTCCCAGAAAGCTCTATTATATCAGTTTTAGGTGGAATATAAATAACATGCCAGTGTAATCCTCCTCCCTTGCCAGTAGTCTCTTAGCAATACAAATCTGCCATTATTATCTTTTTTTATCTATCACTATTGGAGCTCCTCTTGCAAATAATACAAGTACTCCTCTTTTCCTTTGTTCCAGACATTCCGCTTAATAAGCATACCGAAAACCTCTCTATCAAATTCACATGTTCAGCTCTTTCCAAGTGTGTCTCCTGTAACATAGCAATTTGCACTTTATATTTTAATATAGTTCACTATTCTTTCTTTTTTGTATTTATCTGTGAGACCACTGACATTTAAAAAAAAAATTACAGAAAGCATCAATGTATTAAAAAGTTTTATTTCCACCTTTTATGTACAACACATTTTTTGTTAAATGTCTAGCTCCAGCTTTTGTGTTATGTGTATTTAATTGTTTGGCAGGTTGAACTTTTATACAGTTATTTCTTGTCATATCCATTTCAGCGCATGCCACATTTTACAAAACTTTTTTTGTGTGAGGGCTTTCAATAAAACAAAAAAACCAAACCCCCAATACCCCCTATAGCCTATTAACTTAATACAAACACAGAAAACTATGTACATATTCAAACACTGAAGTTGTACCCTCCTAATCAGAACAAATTAAATTTCCTAAACTGACAGCCACACTCACAAACTTGAGATAACCTAAAAGAAAGGTTATCTATACTAAGATGCATAGTGCAGCTTGTGCTTCTACTAAATGCTAACTAGCTTTGTCTTATCTTTAAAGCTGTTCCAGCTGATAGTCATTTTGTTTTCTTAATATTTTATCTAGAATAGTTTCTTTTGCCACTTCCTGGACATCTTGAATGTCTGTCCATAGTTCTTCAGGTACTTTATTTACTAGGTCTAATCTTGTAAATCTTTTCTTCCCCTCCAACACATTAATTTGGAAAACTATTGAGCTATCACCTCACTGGCCTGGACAAGTTTTCTTGTTTTTCTTAATTCAGTTCTCAACTTTACAATACGATGATAGTCTGAGCCATAGTCAAATCTAGGTCTTGTTTTTGATAAATGTGTAGAACCTTACATCTATGACTGCAAACTATACAGTCAATTTAATTTTGGTACTGACCATCTGGTGATATCCATGTGTCTTTTAGGCTGTTGAAAGACTGTTTGCTATGAACAGTGGATTATCCTGGTAGAATTCTAGCAATCTATGCCCAGCTTCATTTTGCAATCAAAGGGCAAACCTGCCAGTTGTTTCCAGGCTTTAGCTATTCTGATTTGGAACAATTTATTTTTTAATCTAGAGTGAACTACATCAATTTATAACAATAATCATTTAAACTAGTGTGAACTACATCAATTTATAACAATAATTCTTTATGAGAAATGACAATTAAAATTGTCAGCTTGCTACTGCATAACTATATATTGCCCTAAATGTTGGTAAAAGATCCCCTCTCAAATGCCTACAATTCATGGAATACAGACTCCTCTTCACAAGCCTTCAAGTATATAACAGTGAATATAATTAAACCAACTTCTTAGCAAATGTACTCTGAATCCTTACAAGTTTCACCATATCCTGAGTGGAGCATGCACACACAAAAGATACTGCCATATTCAGTAAGGATTAATAGACTAGGACCATTTCCCTCATATTTTATAGCAGAAAGGGCATCTGAGTAGCAGTTTAGTCAATGAAGCTGGTGTACAAGTGCTTCTATCAAACTAAACAAGTCTCAAACAAATTCTAAGTTACTGGAATATATGCCTTTGTAAAATCAAATGCTAATTTCCAGAAGTCAAATTGGTAAACAGCATGTTATGCTACAAGGATTTAAATTGGTTGAATTATTGTTGAAGCACACCACATTATTTATTTATTTAACATTTGTTTATTGGGATGGTCCAAATGGACAGCATTGTCCATTTTCAGCAGAGGCCCAAGGAGAAAAGCTCCAGCAAAGTATATTTTTACTAATACATGTCAAATACAACAAAGAAAAACTTTACTATACAGCTTACATGTATCTACTTACAGTCTAGCAGAGATCAGTAAAGCAATTTTTACACATAGGAGATTAAATCAACAAAAATATATACGAGAGATATTAACACATACAGTACAGCATGTCTTAGATTTCCTTAAGCCTCTACAGTACATTTAGTATGTTATCTGACAGAATACTGTTTACAACTGCAAGGAAGACAAGAGGATACAGGTACGGGAGAAGGAGGTTACAGGAGTTATAGAGTGGATAGAAGTGCAGTTAGAGCTTATATCCGAGTAAGGGAAAGTTATCCAGGGTTAGTACATGAGGAGAGTCAGACAAACGTTAGGTGAGCTTTTATTATTTTCTTAAACTTGGTGGTGCTGGAAGTGGATCTAAAATCAATGGGTAGGGAGTTCCAGATTTGGCGATACTGTTTGAGTATAGCTAGTCACCAGCATTATTGCTACTTTTAGTGTTACATACTAGGTTTTGTTACTGGAGCACAGGGTCCGGTTATTGGAACAGTGAGTAAGTAGGCCTTTGAGACTGGGTGTTTTTTCAGGTTGGTTGAGTATTTGGTGAGCCCTGAAGAACTTGTTAAAAATTAGTAGGCTGGGGAATTCTAACCATGAGAGTTCTTTGACAACGTGACAGTGATGGGATCTGTAGCTGGCATCTACAGCAAACTTTGCTATTTTATTACAGCAGCTATTACTACTCCCAGGAGTTTGGTGTGAGAGACTGGAGTAATGATGTTATTGTTTGCTGAGGTGATTCTGAATAGCAAAGAGAAGTCTGGGGATCTTTGTATGGTGAAACAGGATGAGTTTTGTTTTGTTGGGATTGAGTATTATCTGGGCATTATTTAGACAGGTTTCTACTTTAGAGAAGGCTTGTTGTGTTATTTACTGAAGATGGTGGAATGTTGGGGTTGCACAAATTAAGGTAGAGCCATCGGTGTACTGTATTAACATGACTTTATTAGTGGCAGTATATATGCTCTTAGTGAATAATGTAAAGAGAAGAGGGCCAAGAATAGATCCTTGTGGGATTGTGAAGGTGAATGACAGCAGTGGGGAGAGGAAGTTACCCCATTTGACTGCTTGCTGCCTCGCAGTGAGATAGCTCTGGAACCAGGTGAGCATGGAGTGGCTGGTTTTAAGTTCTGATAGTGTGTTTAATATTCTGGAGTGTGAGACCATGTCAAATGCTTTTGAGAGGTCCAGAAAGATAGATGAGACCAGGTTACCTTCATTTCTGAGAAGGCTGACAGAGTTAGCGAAGCTTAGAAGGGCAGTGGTTGTACTATGGTGTGGGCAGAATCCATGTTGAGTTTGCGATAGTAAACTGTTAGTGAGGAGACAGTGCAGGAATTGGGTATGGATGCATTTTTCCAGAATTTTTCATAGTGGAGAGAGGACAGCAATTGGTCAGTAGTTGGAAAGCTCTACACAGCTGCCACCTTTATGTAGTGGAATGATGTGGGCTATTTTCCAGATAGATGGGACCTTTTGTTCAGTGATGGAGCGGTTTATAAGGATGGAGACAAGGTATGCGATGGCTTCTGCAGTGATTTTGAAATAGTCTGCAGGTAGGTTTGTCTACAGCTAGGGTTGTTGGTTTGAGTTTTTTTAGGTATTTTTATGGTGGCAGTAGTAGGAGGTTGTAGGGAGAAGTTATTGCCGTTTTGTGTTGGACAGACAGGAGTGGGGGGTGGCTAGTGTTAGTTTGAGTATAGAATTGGTAAAAAATTTGCTAAACTCTGTGGGTATGTCATCTATGGTGTTGTCAGTGTTTGGGGAAGGGGTAGTGATTTGACCAGGCTGAAGGATTTTCTTGATTGCTGGCCAGAACTTTTGTGGGTTTCTTTGGTGTTCTAGTTATATTTTAGCATAATATTCTTTTTTGTCTCATCTTTTATGTTTTTTGGCAGAATTTCTTAGTTCTAGGTATTTCTGATGATTGTTTAGTGATTTGTTATGGTGCCAATTGTCCCAGGCTTTGTCTCTTGCTTTTAGTAGAGCTCGTTTCTATGGTTATTCAAGGGGTGTAGTTGGGTTTTATCCTAATTGTTCTAGATGAGGCAAGCTTATTTAGGATGCTAGGGAAGGTGCAGTTAAATAACTCCACTGCCTTGTCTAATGGGAGGTATGTGAGAGGTGCCCATCTGCAGTTTTTGAGTGCGTATATGAACTCTTGGGGATTGACATTTTTTTTTGTTTCTGATTTGCTGATATGATGGGGTTTTGGAAAAGTTTATTTGTTTTGCTGCCAGAGTAGAAAGGTGGGGTGGTGGTCACTAAGGCAGACAGGGAGACAGCCTGTGAGTTGAGAGAGGTTGGGTTGATTGGGGAGTATCCAGTCTAGGATGGATTCTTTTATTAACGTTTTGTCTATCCTGGTAGTGTGTTGGATAAGTTGAGAGAAGCCGTACAGAAAAATGTGGTTTGTGGGTGTGTTCGAGTTACAGGAATACCAACCGATAAAGTCTCCAAGTATAATTGTTTCTTGGGGAAGGAGCTCATTTGCCCACTGTAGGATGTGGTCTAGGGCAGGGATATAATTCTCTGGTGGGATGTAGACATCTACTATATTTATTTGCTTTTTGGAATTAAGTAAAAGTTTAGTTAATAGTATTTCTGCATTAGTGACATCTGGGATGCTTATATCTATAGCTTTGTTTTGTATTGTATGGCTAACACCTCCACCTCTTTTTCCTATCCAGTCTTGTCTATGTATGTTACAGCCAGGGGGTGTTCTCATTGTTGTTGATGTATGATTTAAGCCATGTTTCTGTTAAGACAACTATATTGAGTGAGTAGTGTGTGAGGGTGGCATAAAGTTCACTGGTCTTGTTGAGAACACCTCTAAGGTTTACATTTAACATTAGGAGACTAGAGTTTTTTTTCTGGTGAGGTTTAGCAGGGTTGATGGTAGGTTGATAGGTTGTGTTGGGGGGCCAGGGTTGGGATGTATATCTCCACTAAGAATTAGTTGCGATGCAATGTTAACCATTACCTTTATGTATCTTTGTAATGCTTTATCATATGTCAATGATGTAGGTGATTGTGTTTTGAGGGGGACAAGGTACAATATGTAAAGGGAGGTGGTCTCGATATTAAAGATGTTAGCAGCAATGATAATGGCGATTGGATGTTTAATTCCAATTCAATGAATGAAGAAATACATAAATCATACCAACAGTAAAGTCAATGCTGTATGTGACTGCACATGTGCCAGACTTTGTCTTTCTGCTTCTACACCTGTGTGTGCGTGTACGTGTGCATATGTAAATGTGTGTGTCCGCATGAGAGTGAATGTAGTGATATATTCACAAAAGGTAATATTTTGGATGAAAGACCATGGCAAAGGTACACCTTCTGCACATGTTTACTGTGTCACACATTGCTATGGTCCATGTTTCACATTGGTCTCCTAAGTTGCGACCTATGCTGTTTGACTATCCAGCCTGCTTACAGTTCCCAGATGGATACTGCCAAAATGCTTAGCACTTCAACAATACTAATCTAAGAGGTGAATGTACTTTACGCTTGTACTTTTAATAAACTTACAAGACTATGGAATAAAAAAAAATGCCCACTGTGTGTGTTTTTCTAACAGAATTCTTTGCAAGAGAAAATCAACCTACAACGCACAAACATCTATAAATACAAGACCCTGCAAAAGATAAACACATTTTCTTTGTTAATGCTCTTTTTCTGATGTGGCTTAGACTAGAAGAACTACAGTAAGTCTGTTATACAGTTATTTAAAGGAATCAATTGTTTTATGTCCCCTAAGCTTTGAGGTCCTGTGCTATATGAGGGTCCATAACCTAATGAGAGATGGGTGACACACTGGAGTGTGCATGTGTATACAAGATAATGTCTATACTGCAGAAAAAGAAAAGAAAACAATGATATGGGTTACCGCAATACATTTTTATCCTCCCTGGTTTTAGTTAATAAGGACACCACTAACTGGAAACCTAAAATGCTGTTGCTGGTTTTATAATCACTGCATAACACTGAATCTTAAAAACAAAAGTGATAAATGTGTAAATCTTGAAATCATTTTAAGAACAGCACCTACTGGTGCAGGTTTACTGCCAGCTTGGCCAATCAGAAAGCACTAAATTATGATGAGTCTACATTCACCTTAAACAGATACTGTTTTCTAATAGCTAGGAGAGCATGTTATTAATTCTGACATAGATGCGCCAGCTGGTGTGCAAAGAGAAGTTCAGAACAAGCAGTTTAAGCACTTTAATATAAGAACTGGCAAATGCTTTAGTGCTAGAAAGCATGTACGGGCATATAGCTAGAGTGACAACAAAAGGGCAAACAGTTTCAAAGATGGGTCTCCATTATATAAAAATGGTGTTTGATGGCAGAGACAGCATCCAGGCCAGGTTCAAGGGAACATAAGCCAAAAGGCCCAAACACCCACTACAAGATGGTTTAGCTTTGAAGGAAAAGTGCATCTGCTGAGAAGAAAAGATCCCTGCTGTACCTCTTAAAATATGGATGGCCACTGCCATGTCCCTGGAATGCAGCTGATCAAGGTCGTACTAAGAAAGTAAAGTAGGTCCTACTAAGTAAGGTCCTAGAAAGAGGGATGATCAGTGCCATACCTTAAAAAGATGAAAGCCAAGTGTTGTTCTCAAAGGTTAGAGGACCCTGCTGTTGGAGCAATACAATCCCAGACAGAAGGACTAAGCAGGGGGGGGGAATTGACTCAAAATCACAAATCAAACGAGGAACCAGGAAAAAACAGAACTAATTATCAAAAACTATTCCCAGGAGAAACGGACTGCTCATGAGACGCAAACCAAGAATGAAATTTTTATTTAAACTTTAAGTGAATACCAATCGGCTTTTCGTCTGGAAGACTTCTTCAGAATACAATAAACCCACTGTAACAGTTCCTGTATACATGTGAGCACTAATCAGCTGATGGTCTTAATTAGATTTAATTGTGACAAAATGAAAACACCTGAAGTGAATTAACACGCCACTAAAACATTTGTCCTCTGACATCAAAAAAGACTGAATAAAATATAAACTGTGAATATATGAAAAACTGTAATAAAGCCAGTAAAACTTTATAAAACCGCAATATAAAACAGTTTGTTTGTGTCTTTCCGCTTTTCCCGGTTAGGGGTCGCCACAGCGGAACTCCGGTCCGCTAATGATTGGCAGTGGAGTTTTACGTGCTGGCTTGCCGGGCCTAACACAACCTTCAATGAAGGAATGCCCATTCACGCATGTCGCCACACAGAAGACGCTCTAACTGAGAATCGAACGGGCAATGTCTAACTGTGAGGCGACAACGCTACTGCAGCACCACCACCACAGTAATATAAAACAGTAAAAAATAAAAAAAAATTTATTTAGGTTCTGAGTAATATACATCTACATATGTTTATTAATGTCCAACAATAGTGGAACTTCTAGCATAAACAATAATGCATTTGTGTGTGTTTAGGCTAATATTTCTCTGCCTTAAATTTAAATAATGGCACTAGGAATAGGCAATCATTAATCCAGGTGAATGGGTTGCGCCCAGTTTAATTTGCCAACTCAACTCTTAATTCCACCTTGACTTTCCACCCACCCCCTCTAGGATCAGCAGGAACATTTTCCAATATAGTAAACAAAAATTGCTTAAAACCACTACAACAGGCAGAATGTCTACACAAAGCATTGTTTGGATTTTTATTAGATATCTCACATTAGTGTTCATATGTCCTTTTCTTTAGCTGCCTTTCTGTTTTCCCCAACATAAAATGCAGGACAAGACATACACACAGCCAAATACATCACCCCCTTAGATAGACAATTCCTTTCCTGTGAGTGGATGGCAGACTTTACTGCATTTTGTACCTGCAGTACTGGATGGCCCCATGGCCCAATAAATATTTACACTGGCTACACATTTCACATTTTTGGGTACCTTTACTAATTTTTTCTTTCTTCTCCTTGTTGTCACTTTTAGCCTCTAAAATATTTTTGATATTTTTACCTTTTTTGTATGTAAAAGTGGGTCTATTACCCACTATGTCTCTGATTTGTCCATCTTCAACCAATATTCCCCAATTTTTACTTATGATGTCCCTAATCTTAAGTCTGGCTTAGTTAATAGGGAACACAGTTCAGGCTCTTTATGGAATGTATGGAGATTGTGCTCAACAACAACTATATTTGGTTTGAGGGTAATATCTTCAAACAAACCAAGGGAGTTGTGATGGGGCTGCTTGTGCCCCCATTTATGCAAACTTGGTGATGCTTAGTTGGGAGAGACATCATTTCTGGCTCCCCCTTAGAGGAAACGTTTTCATTATATCTCAGATATTTGGATGACATCTTTGTCCTCTGGGTATGGACAGAGGAGATTCCTGGGTTAATAGAGTATCTGAATAATACTACCCCTTTCCTGAGATTCACTTCCCAAATGGAGAAAAAAAAGCATCAATTACTTGGACATCAACTTAGAGAAGAGAAAATGGGGTTTCCTCTACTATTTACTGAAAACCAACTTTGTCGGTTATCTACATTTCAGTAGTATACATCCTTTGTCCCAGAAAAAAGTCTTGTTAAGGGACAATTTATTAGATTGGCGAGGATGGTGTTTGATAATATAACTTTTGAAACTGAAAAAAGAAAATTGGAAGATATGTTCCTTGAGAGGGGATACCCTGAGCTTTTTGTAAAAACCATTAGCACAGAGGTTGCCCAAAATAGAGTGAAGAAATATCTACCCCTCTTGGGAACAAGATTAAATAAGGGAGCTATTTTGATGTCTGACAATAATAACATTCAAAACGGGCAAGAAGGAGTAGAGGCTTGTCCACAGTTAGAAAATGAGGAAGTAGTAAAGGCAGAGACCTTCTCTAGAGCTATGGTACTTGAACATGGTGTAGGTTCCAATAGCATTAGGGACATCATAAGTAAAAATTGGGGAATATTGGTAAAAGACGGACAAATCAGAGACATAGTGGGTAACAGACTCACTTTTATATACAAAAAAAAGATAAAAATATCAAGAATAATCTAGAATCTAAAGGGGACAACAAGGAGAAAAAAATTAGTAAGCGTACCCAAAAATGTGGAATGTGTAGCCAGTGTAAATATATATTAGGCCATCCAGTACTGCAGCTACAAAATGCAGCAAAGTCCATCATCCACTCACAGAAGGGAATTGTCTAAGGCATGGTGTATTTGGCTGTGTGTATGTCCTGCCCTGCATTTTATGTAGGGAAAACAGAATGGCAGCTAAAGAAAAGGACGTATGAACACCAGGGTCTACTTTACATGGTTGACTTTTCACAAAGTCGACTTTCATATGGCCGAGACCACATGATCGATATTCGGAAAGCTGACCATGGAAAATAAACACAAAAAACACAACAAACACTTACCTTAAAAGTGTTAGCAGGGGGCCAAGCCCCTCCTGCACCCCCCACCCCCACACCCCTTGTAACTTAAATATACCAACTCCGAGATCACACTACAGTGCGGAAGAGGAAAATTTTCCCATTCCGCACTGTACGGCAATAGCGGTTCCCCATGGTCAGCTTTTCAAAAGTCGATCATATGTCTCAGCCATATGAAAGTCAACTTTGTGAAAAACTGACCATGTAAAGTAGACTCTAACACCAATATGAGATATCTAATAAAAATCCAGGCAATGCTTTTTATAGACATTCTGCCTGTTGTAGTGGTTTTAAGCAATTTTTGTTTGCAACACTGCAGAATGTTCTTGCTGATCCTAGAGGGGGTGGGTGGAAAGACAAGTTGGAATTAAAAGAGCGGAGTTGGCAAATTAAATTAGATGCAACCCATTTCCCTGGAATTACTAACTGCCTCTCCCTAGTGCCATTATTAAAATTTACAGCAGAGAAATATTAGTCTAAACACTCAAAAATGCATTATTGTTTATGCTGGTTCCATTACTGTTGGACATTAACATACATATGTAAATATATATTACTCGTAACCTAAATAAGTTTTTTTTTTTTTTTCATTTTTTTTACTGTGGTTTTATATAAAGTTTTACTGGCTTTATTACAGTTTTTCATACGTAGACAGTTGTTTATACTTTATTCAGTCTTTTTTATGTCAGAGGAAAAATGTTTTAGTGGTGTTTTTTGAACTCACTTCAGGTGTTTTCATTTTGTCACAATTAAATTTGATTTAAGACCATCAGCTGATTAGTGCACACATATGTATACAGGAACTGTTACAGTGGGTTTATTGTATTCTGAAGAAGTATTCCTGACGAAAAGCTGATCTGTATTCACTTAAAGCTTAAACAAACATTCCATTCTTGGTTTGTAGCTCCTGAGCAGTCTGTTTCACCTGGGAATATTTTTTTGGTGAAGTGACTCAAACCAAGGTTTGCAGTGTTTCAGAGGTATAATCCTGAGGGTTTGCAGAGACCTCTGTGACACCCGTGCACTGGCCCAGTAATCAAGGAGCCTCAATCCTTACCACTAACACTAGTGAGGGGCGTCCACATTGGGAGGATAACAAGTACACACACAGTAAGGTTCAATTTCCCTTAAGCGCACACAGAGATCACAGTCAGTCTGGAACTGGTTTCTCCCTTTCTCTCCAGATCCTCAAAAAGACTCCCTACTGGCACAGCTATCAGGTTCAGATCTCAGCCGAGTGGTCAATTCAAAACCTCCAGCACCCTCTCTGTCCAACCAGTGCTTCATGTCCCTGCCCAAGTAGCTGACACACACACACACACACACACACACACACACACACACACACACACACACACACACACACACACACTTACTTTAAGATTTGAGTTATATACAAAAAAACTAAATTATTTCTCTTTACACTCATAGGTTAGTTATATACAGCACACAGATACTCCTGGGGAAGGCTGGCACAGGTTCACTAGCTATGCACCTTCTGCCCAGACCATAGGTAGTACCGACTGCCACCAACCACTACTATCAGCTACTATAAAGGCCCTTACCAAAGGGTGTCCAATTCTACTGTGCAATGTTACTATCCAACTGTTAAGTATGACGAACAGCAAGGCTATTGGAATGGCTTGTACAGGTCAGTATTTGTTACTCTTGTCTAATATCTATAACTTTTTGACTGAATACCCTTCCTACATTATTCAATCATATCATCACTTGAGGACCTCACCATTTAAGCAACAAGGGTACAAATCTAGCACCAACAATAAGTGCTATTTTCCTCCCTCTTGTGTCACTTCCAGATGCTAAGGTTCATTAAACCACTGTAAATACACAGCTACATACAGCATAAGATTCATTACATCCCCTCTGAAACCTGGGCTTCTGAGGCCTAAACCAATTCATGACATTTATCTGAAGACAGTCATCTAACCATAATATAAATTTATTCTCCAAAGAAAGCTTTGATGAGATGAACAATTCTTTTTCTCACCATTAAATCCCTCACAATCTGCTTACATCAGAAATGGGCTGCTGGTGCAGCAGAAAAAGAGGTATGAATGCCTTATATTTCTGAGAGCTGGATGAATTTCTAATGAATGTGTGTTATCTATAACATGATTTTTGCAAACAGGTGACAGTTCCTTACACACGTTAACCACAGCTTTTAACTTCCGATGCCATACTAGCTACCAATCAAGATAAGGTTACGAACAACACTTTTGGCACTTTATAAATGCTGTTACTCATATGTAAAGCACAACAGTAGTTGAAGTGTGTAACAAAATAAAATAAAGATACACAGTAAAAAGACAAAACTTGTCCAACAGCAGTACGTTAAAAACAGAATACCTATATAGCTGATTAAAAAGTGATTGCAATTGCACTTCCCAACGTAGTATGATCAACCAATCTGGGGTCAAGAACAGGCCAGAGCTATAATGCAAATGGTGTCAACATAAGAAGTGTAGTGAGGACCTCTAGTGGAGAGAAGTGATCAGTGTCATAGTATCCTGAAAAAACATTACAAGACAGATAAGTGTGCTGCCTCCACCTTTACAAGAATAAAATTAAGAAGGACTTCCTGATACTACAAATTTCTAAAAGCCACTAAACTAAAGAGGTTATTTATAAGAATAATGCTACACTGCTGACATCATAAATGGTGACGCCTGCTATGACTGAAGACATGTCAAGGCAGGCATACACTTGTGGAAGGCTATCCTAAGAATATCATGCATGTGTGTGCATAAATAATAACTTTTACCAGTTACAACTACTACAATGAACCATCATGAAGGAAACTTCCTCCAGGAGGCTCCTGAGATACCACCTTTTTAGAAGAGTGTACTGCATGTCCAGAAGAGGCATTCATTCTACCTTAAAAATGTTAAACTGTAAACTGCAGCTTACATTTTATTTTTACAACACCTGTTACACATAATTGCTGTTAATATCTACTGTAGTTTACTAACTTTTATGTACCACATTTATTAACTGCTATACTTAAACACATTTATAAACATGTATTTAAAGATAATTAACCAAAAATAACATGTTTTAGCAGCACATGGTGAGCAACAGAATTACAACATTATGCTGAAAACAAACTTGGTTTTGAGCCAACAAAAGTAATGCATTCCCACATACAATATTTTTAATAATAAGTTTTCTGAGTCATTGGTGGATTTGGTTATGATATCAAATTAATCAAGGCAATATAAAGTACAGAGAAGCACAGAAACGGGAACTGGCAATTACTATATACAGAAAGTTCTTCAATGTCATGATGTCTCTCTAAAAACTAACGTCAAACAACACATCAAAAATAGTGCTGTTCATCAGCACATTTAATTAAAAGCATCCAGCGCAAACAGAAAACAGACACAGACTACATAAAGGTCAGGTAAAAAAACTGGGTCAGTCATCCTAATACATTATGCTTTCAACACAGCTCAATGGAAATACAAACGCAGAACAGCTGCATGATAAATCAGGTTATTGTGGTAGACATTCTCCTTTCAGGAAGGCAGTCAGCACTACAACCACAGCATTTATTTACAAATGATTTAATGAGTTTTATTATGCAATTTACAAAGGAAATCACAGTGTGACAGTGCATTTACCTGTAACTGAACTGTTTTTAAAACACCCTGCTGATGACTTTATGTTTGTTCCATCAAAGATAATATAAAGGAATGAAGCAGAAATATGAAAAATTGAAATAGGAAAGTCTTACCATATGCCTTCTTTAAGCAGTTTAAAATGTGGTGGCCTGAAATAAAATAAAAGCTTTACAAATTAAAACTATTACACTATTTAATCTTCAACAAATCAAACAATAATAATGATAATCACTAATTTAGAGCTTTGCAATCTAAAAATTTCAGTACCAGGAATGATAATGCCACTGTGACAGATTCTACAGCTTTCCACAGTTATTAACATCGTCTTCAGATGTTTTTGCACCTGTACTGTAGAAGTTCCTGACCTATGAAGAATAACACCACCTGCATGCAGTTACTGAGATTGGTGACGGATTTCCATAACAGGGTAAATATGAAAAAGTGGCTTCTGACTAGCATTTTTACAGGTTCTCTCAGAACCAGATCCAAGAGACTGGACTATTCATTCTTACAAGTACTGTGAGAGAATAAAGGAGGCATGCATCACTGTTCCATTCTTCAGAAGGTTGGTCATGATCATTTAATATGACTTCAATATAACAAAACATCCAAAAAGATTCAAAATAAAATGAAATGTGAGGAATTGTTCTAAGCATACTCTACTGCAGTAAAAGCATACATGCTTGACAAAATGATTTAAATGTACAGGATTAATAAGAGGTCTGAAACTATAAACCACAAAAGTGTTCTTCAGACTCAAAATTATTTAATGTACCCTTCATTAACCAAGTACTACATAAAAATGCAGCAATGATACGCGAGATCAAAAGACCATGTGCTGCAGCACTGAAAGTCATCTTTTGCATGCTAATTTAACAAAAAATGAGAAGTTATGTTCTTACCACAACGTTCCATGTTAGTTGTCTTCTTCTCGCCTTCTTTCTTGCTGGATGGGGTTCGGAGCCGATCCCCGGCTCGGCCTAGTACTAAAGCTCGAGAGCTAATTTTACCGGCTCGAGGCTATGCTATGTCCCATAATGCTAGGCATCATATACCCCGATCTCGTTTGATAGCTAACACTATGGATATATATGTCCCACCACAACAGAGAACAATCCACCTAATCATAGATACAAAAGGGAGAAGGATATATCTATATCTATATCTATATATATATATATATATATATATATATATATATATATATATATATATATATATATATATATAAGCCCTCTAGAAAAGCTAGCAAAAAAGAGGGAGCACGGGAACTAGCTGGGGAAATAACTGAGGTGGCAAAAATTCTCACAAGGTACTCTAGATCTCCCAGGCTAGGGGGATGGAGGGTGGGACGCAAGAAAGAAGGCAAGAAGAAGACAACTAACATGGAACGTTATGGTAGGTACATAACTTCTCAATGTTAAGTTGTCAATCTCGCCTTCATTCTTGCTGGATGGGACAGCGTCCCTAGCACCTAAATCCTGGGTCGCTCAATGGAACAAACTCTTGAGTAGCGTGGAACCAAAATCAGCCCGACGTCTGGAGGCCATATCGAGCTTGTAATGAGAAATTAAGGTATGAGGATAGGCCCAAGTGGACGCTGCGCAAATGGAATCCATTGGCAATCTTGCCTGAAAGGCTATTGAAGAAGCTAAAGCTCTGGTTGAATGGGCTCTAGGCTTAGTAGGAAGTTCCCTGTTCCTCAACTGATAGACCAACATGATAAGACAGGACAACCACCTGGACAAAGTTACCTTAGAGACTGGTTGGCCTTACTTCCCCTCCGCATAAGACAGGAAGAGCTGGTTTGATTTTTTCATTTACTTAGTTCTATCCAGGTAGAAGCGTAATTGACGGTGAACGTCCAAACAATGTAACTTTCGTTCAGCTCTATTGGTGTAATTCGGGAAGAAGACTGGAAGATCTATGGTCTGATTCAGATTTTTCTCTGAGATTATTTTGGGTAAAAAGGACGGATTAGTCCTAAGTGACACTCTGTCTTTGTGAAAAACAAGATACGGAGGGCGAACGCAAAGGGATTGAAGTTCTGAGACCCTACTTGTTGAGGTGATGGCTACTAAGAAGAGAGTTTTCCATGAGAGCAACTTCAACGAGCAAGAAGCCGCCAGCTCAAAGGGAGGAAAAATTAAGGAAGACAGTACCAAATTTAAGTCCCACGGTGGGGGAGGGTCCTTAACTGGGGACCTAAGTAAAAGGGTTCCTTTTAAAAAGGCTTGACATGATGCTGGTATCTGACAAGCCAACGTGGAAATTTGCAATAGCTGCCAGTTGAACTCTGATGGTAGCTGAGGAGGAGCCCAATCGAAAGAGTTCTGCTAGAAACTCTAGAACTGTCTGGACAGGAGCCGTAAAGGGGTCCACGTGCTTTTCCCTTGCCCAGACAGAGAAACGCTTCCATTTGCTAGCATAAGTCTTTTTGGTAGTAGACTTGGGAGAAGCGAGGATGATATCGCTAACTGGTTGAGAGATAAGGGGAAGCCTGGCTAGGGTTGGAAGTGGAGTAACCATGCTATGAGTTTGAGAGATCGAAGGGACTGATGCAGCCCGCCCGACTGATGGATCAGAAGATCTGGCACTGGGTCCAGATGCCAGGGCTGCTCCAGTAGATGGCGTTGCAGGAACAGAAACCAAATTTGTCGAGGCCAGTAAGGGGCAATGAGGATCATCCTGGCTCTCAAGGCAGTTGCTTTCTGGATTAATTGAGTAATCAAGGGAAAGGGGGGGGGGAATGCATACAGAAGACCCTGGGGCCAATCGTGAACTAGAGCGTCTCTGGGGGGTAGACCTGGGAGAGGGTGAAGAAGTCTGGGCACTTGCTGTTTAGAGGTGTTGCAAAAAGGTCACAGCAAGGCTGACTCCACCTTCTGAAAATTCTTTCCGCTACTGTCTGGTTGAGAGACCACTCGTGAGGCATGAGAACGGCTCTGCTCACTCTGTCCGCTATGACGTTGGACTTCCCAGGAATATGCGTTGCTACCAGAAACCGTTGAGAAGAGATCGTCCATTGCCAAGGTCTGAGTGCTTCTCGACATAGAGGGTAGGATCTGGTTCCGCGATGTACCACACTACAGACATATTGTCTGTTTGAATTGCAATAGTCCCGGTTGGTAGAGAGTCCTGAAGGGCCTGCAATGCTAAAAGTACCGCTCTCATTTCCAAGACATTTATGTGCAAGTGGTATTCGAAGGGTTGCCATGTGCCCTGGACTGTCCTGCCCCGAATATGACCCCCCCCCCCATCCGATCATGGAGGCATCCGTTGTCACAGTGGCAACAGGAGGAGGAAGGACCACAGGTCTGCCCTGGAGTACATGAGGGGAGACCGTCCACCAAGAAAGGTGTCTTTTGCATGACTGAGTGATTAGAATGGTGTGTGACATGGGCAGCTGCTGAAAGGACCACTGGGAAAATAACATCCACTGCAGGATCCGCATATGAAAACGCGCTAGGGGGAGTAAAGTGATTGCTGCTGCCATGAGACCAAGCGTTTTTAGTACAAATCTGGCTTGGACTCTGGTCTCTTGTAATAGAATCTGAACATGGTTGCGAATGTCTGAAACTCTTTGTGTGGGTAGTTTTGCTGAGAGCTCCACTGTGTTTAAGACGGCGCCTATGAAGGTAATAGACTGACAAGGCGACAATGCAGACTTTTCGAAATTTAGAGAGATACCTAGTGCATTGCACGTTTGTACAGCGTAATCTCTGGATTGGAGTAGTCGATGCCTGGTGGTGGCAGTAAGGAGCCAGTCGTCTAAATATGGAAACACCTGGAATCCTTGTCGTCTCAGGTGAGCCGCAACCACTGCCATGCATTTGGTAAACACCCTGGGGACTGTGGCGAGGCCAAAGTGCAGTGCTCTGAATTGGTAGTGACTGGCTCCCAGCCGGAAGCGGAGAAACCTTCTGGAGCGCCTGTTCATCTTGATATGGTAGTACAACCCTGAAGGACTATAGAGCACATCCAATTGTCCTGACCCAGAAAGGGTAGAATGGACTGTAGCATGACCATCTGGAATTTCGTCCTTTGAACAAACTTGTTCAGCCTGCTGAGATCCAAAATAGGTCTCCAGTCCCCTGTCTTTTTTGGTACCAAAAAGAATTTGGAGTAGATACCGGATCCTTGTTGGTCTGCTGGGACTGGCTGGATGGCCCTTTTTCTTAGCAGCTTTGAAATTTCTAGTGCTGCTAGATCCCTCAGACCGGGTGGAACGTCTGGAAGGGGCCCTTTTGGCTGTTGTGGGGTGTGAGTAAAGGGAATTCTGTAGCCCTCGGATATGATCGACCGTACCCATTTGTCTTGCGTGAGGGAATGCCAGGCTTCTGGGTACAGTGATAGTCTTCCCCCGACTGCCTCCGAAGGTGGACAGTCAGGCAGCTCCTCAGGGGTGCTGGAAGGGTTTGTCAAACAAAGATTCAATTCTGCGGACCCTCCCTGCCTCTCGGGTGGCGTCTATTATTGTTCCCTCCTCTACCTCTGGAGGGAAGCTCACCACTTGCGTCAGGCAGTACTCCCTGTGGTTTGCGGAACCACATTTTTCCACCCTTCTGACCCTTAGGATATGGTCTAGAAGGGGTAGAAAAATGGACTCCTACAGCAGAGAGAGTCTTGCCTTCCTGCTAGCACTTGTATCCTTCACTTGAGGTCCAAACAATGCAGAACTGTCAAAGGGGGTGTCAGTGAAAGACGCCTTGAAGGGGTCGGCAAAGTTGCAAAGCCGCATCCAGGCATGTCTCCTTAGAGCAATGCCTGTTCCTGCAGCCCTACTTGCTCCATCGGTGGCATAGGAAATGAGCCGCATGGAGGAGTTTACAATAGAGTTCAGGGTCCCTAGCTGGGAGTTTATCTTTTCCTGAGACCCCGCAGCTGATGGGTCCTGTAAGGTATCACCTAGTTCTTTGAGAAGGTCTCTCTGAAGACGGGTGAAATGGCACAAATAATTCAGCGAACACATGGCAAAAGTCGCTGAAGAAAACATCCGCCTGCTGTACCTATCCATAGTCCTAGATTCCTTATTGGGAGGATGGACAGGAACTGAAGGGTCAGCCAACTCCTTCTTAGTGGCCGCCGCCACCACCATGGCATCAACGGGGACGCCCTTCGTGAGAAACTGCTTGTCCGAAGGGGCTGTAATAAATTTTGTGTGCCTCCGGGGAGTTGGTTCAATAGTATCCGGAGCCGACCACGCCTTCCGAGCCACCACCTCCATGAGTGGGTCAAAAGGCGGGGACACCCAAGAGGTGGAAGGGCGAGAACCGAATGCATCCAGGTACACAGACTCGTCCTCGGAAGGGTTGAGGGCAGACCAGTTCCCCCTCTGTTTAAGGATCTCTAGGATGTCAGAAAATGAGACATCCTCAGAGGGGGACCTTGGGGACCCTTTCGAATCATCCAGGTCGGTCTCAGATGTCAGTCCCTCTTGCATGTCCTCTTCCGAGGGGGCTCCCCTGCAGGATCATGGGAGGCCTCAGAAGAGGAGGATACACCCAATGGGGCGACCTGGAGCGTTGGTTCTCCACACTTAGGTTCGGGAGGGTAGGCAGAGGCAGAAGCAGGCACCATGGAAGGAGGGGCCGATGGGGCCGACCGTGGCGCCGGTATAGGAGCCAGCACACTCATGACCTCAAAGGCACCCCTATCAGGCAGAGAGGAGGGACCCAGCTCCGAAGAGATGAAAGCTCCTCCCGGCACAGAGAGGGATGGCTCCGAGGCCGATGTCGGGGCCAAGCTCACCTGCACCGACGCTCCGATAGGGAGAACGGGGTCAGACAAGGGTCCAATGACACTCACCTCCTCGGAACTGACGAGGGAGTCCCGGCGCCCGGATCCCTCCAAGGGCGGAGCCAATGAAGGGATCGGAGCCGACGAAGGAACCGATAAGGGTGGAATTGGTTCCGACGCCCCCAAGGTACCAACCCGACGGCCTCCAGCTCCGAGCTTGAAGGAATAGTCGGAGGAGAAACTGGAGCAGGCGTTGGGGAAGCCGCTGTCTGTTGACACAGGCTGTGCAATAACTGGTCGAGCGCCTGCGACTTCAAAAGCCTACTGACTACCCTCTCAAGATCGTGGTCCGAAAGCCTGGAAGATCTAGAGGAGTGAGACCTATAGCTCCGCTCCGACAGCAAAGGAGACTTCAGAGCCGACCTGACAGACTCCAATGAAGGAGATCGGGAGCACTTTCGGCTTGGAGATGGCTCCGACGCCAAGGTCGGGGCCGACTGAGGCCTCAATGTATCAGTTCCAGCCGGAACCGACGAGGCAGAAGAAGGTCCGCTCGGCGCGGGCTCTGGACATGGAGCTGACGGTTTGGCAGGCTTAGAAGGTTTTCCTGACAGAGGCTTGGTAGGAGAACCTTCGAGCTTCAATAAGCCCCTTAAGATGAGCTTATTTCTGCGCTCCTGCAGGACTCTTGGGCTAAAAGCATGACAGATGGAACAAGAGTCCTGCAGGTGCAGAGGGCCCTAACAATACACACAAGAAGTGTGACCGTCTGTCAGAGACATCTTCTGACAGCACGAGTCACACTTCTTAAATCCCGATATCTTGGTATCCTTAGACATGGTACCACAAAAATGGGACAACAAAGTCTAAACAAGTATACAAACACAAACACTCTTAAAGTTTCTATAATAACAACAAAATTCTACACACACACCTACTAAAGGAACCTGTATAAACCTACTGTACAAAACTACTATAAAAAGGGGGGGTACAGGCCTAACCACCTTAAGGGTGGAAAATAGTAGGAAAACTACTAATAAAGGGAGAGAAGACCAGTTGGGAGACTACTAACACTACCAGAAAAAAATATCAATCGAAACTAACTATAATTATAAAAAATTTTAAATACGACCTGCAGCCGGTGAAAACGCAACCTTGTAGCTGAAGCGGCAAACGAGATCTGGGTATATGATGCCTAGCATTATGGGACATAGCATAGCCTCGAGCTGGTAAAAATAGCTCTCGAGCTTTAGTATTAGGCAGAGTCGAAGCCGAGGATCGGCTCCGAACCCCATCCAGCAAGAATGAAGGCGAGATTGACAACTTAACATCCAATGTTTCCCTTTTGTCTCTACTCAAATCCTCTGTTGTTCTTTATAGAATTTGTGGCTACAGCATGAGACCATAGTGACCAGCAAGGAAATGAAAATCATCCAATACTCACAATGCATTTAACAAGATGCATATCTAGTATCACGATATTCTTTATTCCTTTTGGTTCGGAAACATAT